>NW_027097966.1:0-100000 GCF_019320115.1 Miscanthus floridulus | reverse complement strand
GCCTGCACCCTTAGGGTCAGACGTGACGGAGCCTGCCCCCTCAAGGTCGGGCGACACGGAGCCCACACCCTCGAGGTCGTGCATGACGGAGCCCGCGCCCTTGGGGTCGGGTGACATGGATCCGCACCCTCGGGGTCGGGTGGGACAGAGCCCGTACCTTTGGGGTCGAGCAAAACCAAAATATGCTCTTGACCATCTAGGCATGTTAGCATTCGTGGCCATCAGCTTCCTTCTTTTAGGTATCCCTAATACTGATACTCGACAGTAGCTCCCGAGCCTGCAGAGGAGTAGGATACTCCTTCGGAGGTTTTTTTGGACGGAAGGATTCTGAGGGTCTTGATCTCCCTTTGTGGGGCATGGGATGTCTTGGTAGGGTCTTGATTCCTTTCTGTCGCATTCAGATTCTTCAGGAGCATGGAGCTGTGGGATTCGGGGGTTCAGAAAAGATCTCTCTTGATTCCAATCCCTCCCAAGGATCCGATCGATCCGCCATTGTCATGCAACCGCGTATTCGGTCTCCTTGTGAGTCCAACTTCCCCTAAGCCCCCGCGCGTAGCAAGGGTCCGGTCGAGGGGTCAGCTCGTCTTGCGGTCGTCCTCCCTCAAGCATTTTTTTGATAAAATAGAGGGGTTGAGCTATGCCATGTTTTCCTCGATGGACAAATCATGGTGCTCGGTGAGCTGTTAATGGGCTAGTTCGAGTGGGGCCTAGCTTCCTTTTCGTGGGAGTCCAGCATGGGTCAGCTGGTGACCGACTCTATGTTCCTGACGGCTAGTCCATATAGTTCTTAGGTCTGTTCGACCGGTCCAAGGGCTCATTGCCTTTCTTCAAGGAAAAACCATGGACCGTGCACCGGCCAAGACTCAAACGTGGGTCGGGATGCCCGTGGCGCTCGTGCACCCAAGTGCTGGCCGCTAGCGGGCCCATCCTTAACCACCCCTCAGTCTAAAGGTGCCCCAAAGCGGTTGTGAACCCATCAATGGGCCAACCTTCGAACTCTTAGGCCTTTAATGGGCTGTGGGTGCGTCTTTAGCTCTGTATCCCTCCTTACCTGTGGTGGTTTTTGGCTCATCGATGGGCGAACCATCATCTGGTGTGCCCTTCGAGGGGGTGACCGAGGGTGGCATGTGCACGACTTCCGAAGAGGCAAAGTGATGAGGCACGGTAGGCGCGTCGATCGAATTGGATGGTTCGCCTCTCGCTCCACCTTCCCCTATAACTAGGGGTCTTTCCCTTCATCTTTGATACGCCTAACCATAGCCTCATCCTCTTCGCTTCTCCACCACAAGCGCTCAGATCTCTTGCTCTCGCTCTTCTACCATAGCAAAGTTCTTATTCCTCCGCCCTTGCTTCCCATGGAGTCATGGTATCGCTATGACATCACCCACGTGCGCATGGAGGGCCTCGTCAAGTGTGGTCTTCTCTGTGGGAGAACCGAGGTGGTGGAGTGGCTCATGCCCAGTTGTGAGGAGGCGCTGGTGCCGCCCAATGGCTATGTCGTCTCCTTCATGCCCTTCCACGAGTGTGGACTCACGATTCCTCCCCGCCTATTCCATCGGGGACTGTTGCACCACTACTAGATCGAGTTGCAGCACCTGAATCCCAACGGGATCTAGCACATCATGGCCTTCATCGTGATGTGTGAAAGGGTATCTGGGGATCGAACCCCACTTCAAGCTATGGGGGTACTTCTTTGTCTCCCTTCACAAGAAAGGGGAGAGAAGTGGGGACCTGTCAGTTCTGATGGGATGCATAGGTATCCATCTCTGAGGCCACTGGTTCACCAAGTACATGACCTATCCACTATTGAGGTCCAATAAGGGATGGCACACGCTTTGGTTCTACATGAAGAACGACGCCGCTGCCCCCTTATCGGACTTCACCGGACGCATAATCAAAGAGGCGCCGCTGGTGTGGGGGTGGGGACCTCCTGAGAAGGAAAAGAAGAGGCTAATGAAGAACCATGGTCTCTGTGGGGCTGGTATCATCGGGGCATATCACACGAGGAGGGTGGCGCCGCTGATGGTGCATGGCCTCCCGCTATATGGGATGACGCCCAGCGCATAGCTTGACGGGACGGTGCTTGCCCAGGGGCCGCTCCACAATAGTGAGGTTGCGTAGCGCATCAAGGAGGTGATGAAGGAGTCTAACACCATGTTCTAATCCTAGGACATTCCATGATGCGGTCGGACATAGGCTTCATCGAGCTACCAGCGGGGTTGGTCTTTTGGGCCTCCGTCACGCCATTGTAGGAGCACGCAGCCGTGAGGGTGGCAAACCGTGCCACAGACAAGAAAAGGAAGAAGAAGAAGGATGAGGAAAAGGTGAAGCGACGGTTGAAGGAGCGAGTGAAGCTGGATTAAGGAAGGCAGCGACAAGGTTCGGAGGAGGAGGAAGAAGAATAAGGAGAGGGAGGCGACGGTTTTGGGTCGCCTGTCCAATGGGACGAGCTAGGAGGTGGGGACGAGGACTCATCTTTGCCATGGGCGGGGCCCTTCCCATGGCATGCCCTAGGGTAGGAGGGCAGGATGCATCCCTTGACCCGCGTCCCTAGATCTGGCGGAATCAGGCCATTCTGCTTCGTCCGGGGTGCCCCTAGAGTTAGCGGGATCTGGCCGCTTCGCTTCGTTCGGGCCTTCCAAGTAGAGGGAAGGCTCAAAATAGCAACATGCCGATGAGGTGCGGCTAGGGTTGAGCGGGTTGACCCTAGGATGTCACCGTTCGGTGGCATCGAGGTGAGTTAAGAATTTTTTCGCTCCTTCACTCTAACGAATTTTTGCCATAAACTGACCATCATGTCCTTCGTAGCGTTGGAGCACACGAGACTCTCCTAAGGCTTGCACCAAAGAAGAGACTTGCCCTCTGGTAGTCATGCCAGGAGCCAGCTGGCATTATGTCGGAGGCAAGCGGGAGTGGCGCCAGGGCGACCACGACATCGACTAGACGGGCATAGCCGGTGGCTATGTTCGCGAGGGAGCAAATAGAGGAGGGTGCATCCAGGGCACCCATGGTGAATGTGGCATGGGCGGGTGTGGCCACAACATTACAGGTAGGAATGGTGTAGCTGGGGCCATCATCCATGCAGGTGGTCGCCTTTACGATGGGGCGGATGGAGGAGGACGTACCCGAGGAGTCCGCGGTGGACGTGGCATCACCGAGTGCAGCCATGACGTCATAGGCGAAGATGGTGCTACTGGAGTCGTAGTTCATGTAGGTGGCCATGTCTACGATGGGGCGGACGGGAGAGGGCACACCAGAGGCATCCTTAGATCGGCATAGAGCCATCCTGGTCTCTACCACCGGAGGGCCTGCTCTGGAGGAGTTGCTGCCATAAGAGGGGTCAGTGCCACTTGGGATCGGCATAGAGCCATCCTGGTCTCTAGTTCGGGTGGGCAGCGACCCGCATGCATGGGAAGGATCCTAGAACTGGTGGGCCGACCGATAGGACCCAAGGGCGATGCTTTTTGCCCTTGACGATGCCACAGAGGAGAGGGAATGGGGGAGCGTCCATATGGAGGTTGGGACCACGGTTCACGCCCTAACCATCGCGCTGAGCTCGTTGCACGACGTCGTCGCCCCGGTTTGCCATGTATGATGTGGCCGTGTTTCTGACTCTCATTTTCCCTTTCCACGCCTCTAAGTCTTGTCCTCTCCATAGTCCCTTATGGTCTACAGCCGAGAGAAGTCCTAATTCCTTCATTGCAAGAAGGATTTTTGGGACCGCTTTGTCAAAGAGACGCACGATAGAGTGAGTGGCTGGCCGCACAGCTCGCTTCCACCCACTAGGAGGTGGTTGAGCTTGCCCCCATCGCCCGGGAGCTAGCCGACCTCCGAGTTAGGGAGAACAACACTCGCGATGATGCCCATGAGGCCAGGGAGAAGCACATGGCCCTGATCGAGAGGGCGTGCACGGACACTGCAGAGACCAAGCGTTACAGAAGGAGTGGGACGATTTGCTCCGGGCCGTAGAGGGGTCTAAAACTCTAATTTAGGGTTTTTCATGATGCTGCTTTGACCAAGATGAAACTATGATTTTGGGACCAGATCTGAAGTTTGATGTTTAATAAAAGTTGAAGTTTGAGTGGAGTACAACAAACTTTATTTTTGGACCAAGCCCTGATTCAACTCCTAAGTGGCTCAAACAGTGGCCTCAAGTTTGAATCTGCTGCTTTTTCTTTCTCTGAAATATTCTAAGTTTGAGATTTCAATGGCGATGATGATTGGCATTGCGCATTCTCGAGTTTTCGCCCATGGATCCTTCACCGCAACTCCACCGCCGCCGACGAGCCTCCTCCAGCCGGAATCGGCGAGCTCCCGCGCGTCCCCTACTCCAAAATCGTGACAGGGACCTCGCGCTCAAATTTGAGAAAAGGGAAGGGCCTATCTGCACACCTATGACTCATGTGAATGGTGCCTAGAAGGACCTGTTTGCTGAAATCTATTTAGTGGAAAGTGTAGGGTCCTCAGTGCAAAAGTGTTTTTTATGGCTAAAACTTTGGAAAATCATAGTAAATCGTAGAAAAATCGTAAAATAGCAAATGAGGATGGTTTGGAATCCTTGTGAATAGATCTACATAGTAGAGTCATAACATGATATGTGTTGGTTGAAAGTTTTTGCTGTTTTCATTTATCTTTGTAAATTAGGGTTTTCTAGGAATAAATTCATATCTAGAGTTGTGGTGCTCCAATTGCTGTGAAATTTTTGTGGTAGGCTACTGATGCCATATGTGTGCTGTGCTAAACATTTCATGTTTATTGGTGCATGTGTGACTTATTTATGGATTTAACTTGCATAGTGCTTAATAAATGGTTTTAAATGAGTTATAAGTTTTGAGAAGGTGTAAAAATGGAAAATGTTGTTCCTTTACCTTTGCATGACGTTGTTATGTCATGTTGGTCCATAATATGGCTATGTGTTTGCAGAAAATAGCGTGTTTTAGATTTATCTTGCTCTCACATGTTTAATTGTGATTAAAACTTGATTTGCATGCCATAATTATTTTATACCACTTGAGCATGTCATTTTCTAATAGTAGCTATGTTTTGTTATCGTCTTCCATCCATAAAAATCTCAGGTCCAAACTAGATGTTTGCCACATCACCTAAAATCAATATATAGCTTTATATATATAAATAGGAGAGTAAAAGTTGCTAGTAGATGCATGTAGTTAAGTCATATGATGCTCCCTTGCTTACCCTAAGATGAATGTTGCTGAGCTAGGAGCAATAATGGTTTAAAGCTAGTTCAATGTCTTATGTGCTTGCTCTCTTGTTAATATAATAACTAGCGAGTATGTTGCCTATGTATATTTCTAGTCCTTGCTTTAGCTCTTACTCTAATGTGTGCTATGTGTATGTTAGTGTATGTTTGTGTGTTGTTAAGGCCAGCCCCTGAATCACCTTGGGGCAGGTTGCTTTCCTTTATAGGTTTGTCTATGTTTGCTAATTAGTAAACAAGTGCCCATTGAATAAAAATGAGAAAGGAACATCAATATGTAACCTCTATGTTTTGGAGATGTGGTAAGATGCTTTTTATGCTAACCATAACTAATGTTGAGTGACCATGTTAATAGTAGTTTGTGATCCATGTGATTAGTGGTACATGTATGGCCTTGTTAAAGAATGAAGTGAAGCACAACTTTGTTTATGTGCTGAAAATGGCTGAATGTACAGTTTATGTGGTGGTGATATTTTAGTGATACAAATGATGTTTTCTATGAATGTGGTCAATACAAAAGTTGTAGATACTTTCCTTATCTTGCTTGTCCTAAAATGTCATGATTTGGGGCCTCATGGTTTAGGAGTTATAGATTTTAGAAGTTTGCTGTCAGGTTTTGCAGGTCTTTTGAACAGATCTGAATGATTATATTGTTTGGCTTATTTAAACATGGAATCATGTATTAGTGATAATATAAGGGATGTATTACTTTTGTTAAGCTTTCCAAAATATCTAAGAGCACCCCTTTTGGTGGTCTAGAACTCCGGTTATAGCTGTTAAAAGTGGAATGGCAGATTTCTCTCCAAATCTTTATAGAGATGCCTTCTTGGTGTTGTTTGACCTTGATAGCTATAGAATCATCTTAAGATGATAATAAGAAAGTTATAGGTAACTTAATAGTATTTCTATAAAGTGAAGAATCATGTTTGTTTGATGATTAGAACTCTAGTTATGCATTTCTGAAGTTTATGTCAGTTTTCTATCCTAGTTTATGCAGATCTGCTTGTTAGTGTTTTTAACCTTGTTAACCTTTGAATCAGCTCTAGGTGTAAATAACAAAGTTGTATACAATTTCCTACACTTTCAAAAAAGTATAGGATCACCTTGTTTGATGCCTATAACTTCAGTTATGGTTGAAACAACTGACTTCTGTGCTGTTGTCCAGATTCTGTGCATGTACTAAGTTGATTGCATTAGCTTACTCTTGTTTGACTAAACATGTTTAGTTAATTCTTGATTGACGAATGCTTGTAATAGCTAAACTTAAGGTTAACTTGTGTGCCATGCTTGATATGCTTGCTATCTTTCTATAATAGATTGTGTGATGTTTAGTTAAATAACTCTTGGTGCCTATACTTATTTGGTGTGATCTTGTGCTTGTCTTGAATGCTTTGTGATGCATCATGTTTTGCCTCCTTTTGGTTCATATATTTGCATCGTGCATCTCATTTAGGTACTCTAGATGAGCCACATGGAGAACCGAAGGACGTGATGTTGGAGTCAAACCAGAAGACAGTGTTGGTGGACCTATCCCGAAGATGGAAGGGCTAAGCAAGTGCTAGGGCCAAAGATGCCACCAAGATGGTGCAAGCTAACTAAACTGACTTTGTGATGGATCCTAGGCAAGCCCTGGAGCATTCTAAGTCTCCTACCCTCTCTTTTTACAAATACACATAAGTATAACTTTTGTATGCTACATTAGGTGATAGGAGTTGAATGAAACCGTTGGTGCATAATTCCTACCTTGTCCACTATACATGAATACTTGAACCCTTACTAGTATGAGTAAGACGTTCTATGTTTAGCCATGCTTAGACCGGTAGAAGTGGGTGATTTCCTGTCACCTGCAATATAGGTGGATACCTAGTCATGGTTGACTATATTTGCTATCGTGGAAAATAACCATGTGATGCTGAATAAATGGAGACCGGACGGGATGCAGTGATTGAGAGGTAGCAGGACATGGAGGTCTTGTGTGCAAGTTTTATCCCGTTTGTATCGGTTAAGGACTGCATTTGTTGTGGGCCCTTATGTCATTTTGAACGCATGCCTCTCACTTAGCTGGCAGGATAAATTGTTCCAACCGCGAAGCTGAGTAGCTCAACTCACGCTAGGCCCTGTTCTGTAAGAGTGTGCACAATGGATGGTAGTAAGGATGTGCGGGGAGCCAGATGTGAGCCCAAGGGTAGGCTGGGCCTGAACGTCCTGGTAGCTGGTTGTTCCTAATTGTGCGGCGCTGATCGAACCAGCAAAATGTGTACCTGAATTATACCAAAGGTTACCTAAGACTACCTTGGCGCATGTATGTCTAGGTTTGTGTTAGGAATAACTGCCCAGCTGGTTGCAATCGATTCGAATCGTCATCTCTCTCGAATAGTGAGAAACTTGATGGAGCCCCCTCAACGTAGTAACACTGAATGGAACATGATGGTTATGATGATTATATGATAATCGGATATGTTTACTATTGTGATGCTTATTAATCAAATGATTGCTCTAGAATAGGTGCAAAGTTATCCATACTAAGCTTGACTAAACTTAATGCTAAAATATTGAAAGTAGGGACTTATGATAGTAATGCTCTTTTTCCAAAGTTATGCAATCCAACCAGCTCCACTAAATAAGCCTTGCATATCCTTGAGAGTCTTTTTATTTCTCTCCTATCGGGTAAGTCTAGCTGAGTACATTTGAGTACTCAGGGTTTATCCCACCAAGTTGCAGGTGAAGTTCTTGGCCTGTTGAAGATGGTGGCTAACCGCCAGTGGGCTCGGTGACTCTATATTTATTTCTCGTCTATATGCTATTGTTGGAGGATGTTACTTATGCTAGCAGTGTATTTGAAACTTATGTTATTGTAATCATTTTAAAGCTATGTTGTTTTAGCCATCGTATTTGTAAACTTGGCAACATATTATTATTTGTGAACTCAATTGTAATATTATTCCGCTGCAACTTCGTGTATGTGATGTGTATTTGCTTAATCATACGATCTTGGTTGTGATGTTGATTTACCGAGGTCCTTCGTGACACTCGGTGGACTATCATGTTTATATAAGTGCAAGTGTGTGCGTGCCAACATGTTAAGCGGGGTAGCCATGCTTGAGCTTGTATAAATTGAGCGGTTCTGTCGCATGGTGGGCGAGAGACAGCGAGAGAGAAGAGACCGAGAGGGAGAGAATGAGAGCAGAGGGCGCTGGGTTCTCTCGTTTTTAGGCGTACGGGTGCGAGGTGGCGCACATGAGAGATGAGCTGGCAAGTGGCGCATATAGGAGAACACGCAGCGCGAGATGTCTACGATCAGTCAGCCATGATGAGCTCCAGCTATGTTCAGCGAGATTCAAAACCGACTAAAACTGCTAACTTTTCCCATCTCTAATTCCCAAACCGAGCGATGAAAAGCTAAGCCAATCGCACCGTGTTGTAGAGCTACAAGAGGACTACAATGTTGCTTAAAGGATCTAGGATTGGTTTCGCTTGGTTTGAAAGATATAAATTCCCAAAGGAGGGTACTTGAAAACTGAAACCACGATTCAGAAATTCAGGTTAATTCCACAAAGTTTAGTGAAACTAGCAGTTTTGGGAACTGAATTTGGCAGTCCAAACCTGTTTCAAAAGTGAGGACCTATTTTGTTGTTTCCTGCACAAAGGGTACTTCAACTCATATTAAGGAATGAAATTGAGTTACCATACAATTTTGCAAGAGAAAATGTCGCAAACATGTCAACTCACTTGAAGGGGATCGTGACGCCTAAGAGGGGGGGGGTGAATTAGGCAACTTAAAATTCTAACTCTAAACTATGACCTCTTTTTCTAACCTTAGCAAAACCTATGCAAAAGACAAATTATCTAAATGTGCAATTACATTTTTGCTAATATGTTGCTATCTCTACCACAAAAGGAGTAATGCAATCAATGTAAATGCGGAAGCTAAAGAGCAAGGTAGAGATATGCAAACTCCCGTCGATGACTCCGGTATTTTTACCGAGGTATCGAGAAGCACGCAAGCTTCCCCCTAGTCCTCCTTGGAGCCCCTCGCAAGGAATCTCTCGCAAGAGCCAAGCTCCCGGTCGGGTAACTCCGTGGATATCCTCGAGCCTTCCCCACACGCAAGTGGGTCTCCGACGTGCCTTCCAGCAAGCCTCTCATGGATGCTCCCCGCCGTCTTCACTATCAAGCTTCCAGCCAAAACGCCATGGGCCTTGTTCCCTCCGGTACACAGTGGCGGCCACACCACAAACACAGTTGGTGTGATCTCGCAAGACTACAAGCTCCTCCGATGTACAACAATGGTGTGCGCAAAGCACCGAGTGGTAAGAGGTATGCAAACCTCACTAAACACTAGGCCTAAACCTAGAGCAAGCGCATAAGCGGTGGTCTAATCAACCTAAGCACTTCGCAAAGCACCTACGCTAATCACCTAATAAAACACTAAGCACTATGCAAGTGGAGATCACTAAAATGGTGTATCAACACCCTTGGTATGTTTCCTCAGCTCCACACTACTCAAATGGTCGATTGGGGGGTCTATTTATAAGCCCCACTGAGAAAGTAGCCATTGGGGACGAAATCCTGCTTTTCTGCTACTAACTGGACTCTGACCAGCATCCGGTTAGCACTGACCGGATGCATCCGGTCACAAAAACGGCTCTCTAGAACCTTTCTGATGTGAACCGGACTCTAGCACTCAGCGTCCGGTGCAGCGTCCTGTGCAGTGTCCGGTCGCTGCTGCTGACACTGCTATTGCTGAGCCTCTTGATTGGAGCGTCTAGTGCAACGTCCTGTGCAGCATCTAGTGTAGCGTCCTATGTAGCGTCCGATGTAGCGTCCTGTGCAGCGTCCTGTGCAACGTCCGGTGCAGCGTCCTATCACCTCTGTGAGCTTGTTTCTTTGCGATCTTGCGTCTGACTTAGTTCCTATCTTCATGCTTCGACTTTGCTTGATATCTTAGGTCTTCTCTTGTGCTTCTAAGTTCTTGCTTATGGTGTTGATCATCGGATCATCATGCCGCCTTCGTCCAAGTCACGTCTTGCACCCTATTGAACTACAAAACAAACACTTGCAAATTCTTTAGTCCAATTTGGTTGTGTTGGTCATCAAACACCAAAATCCAAAGTAAATGGGACTAGGGTCCATTTTCCTTACAATCTCCCCATTTTTGGTGATTGATGACAACACAACCAAAGCAAGCAAATAATAGAATTTTGAAAATTGAAAACTACCTACTTGCTAGAATGCAATGCAAGGGGATGATGCTAAAAGATACTACTTGTAAGATCTAAAAGATACTACATAAAAACTTATCTTGCCATTGCAAAATGTCCCCATGTGGCATTATGAATTTAAGCCTTGCTTCCTACAAATTCTCCCCATTACATAGGCAATCCATATTCCACTATCCTCCCTTTCTCGGACCATTAGCACTTGTAAATTATTAATGCTTGCTTTTGGTCCTCTAAATTCTCCCTCTTTGGAATTAAACACCAAAAAGGAAGATCTTAGTAGCACAAGGGAGGGTCAAACTTTGTGATCCTTTGTAAGTAGAGTAGAATAGGTCACAAAATTTGACTCTCACATTATATAGATTAAGCTCCCCCTAAATATATGCATACATATGATAGAAAGCAAGGCATATGCATATTTGGCAAATTATTGCTCAAGGGAATTTAGTCTATATAATGCATGGAGAAAGCATATAAATATCAAAATGAAATCAACATGAGGATATCGGTTTAGAAATACCACATGTGGAAATCAATTTGATTTCTACCACTTGCAACAGGTGGTGGATGTTTGAAGTATGATGCTTAACTCTGGGGACTCCATTTTCCTTGCAATGAGACTACTACACACATGATAAGATTGAAAAGGTATTAGTCTCAAAGCATCCAACTTGTAGATTAACCTCCCCCTAAATTTATGCACACAAGTGTGGGGTACTTGTAGAAGTCATGCACATTGATTTGAGAATCAATAATACTACTTGAAAGATGACTTCTCATGAATGTGAGAATCATTTTTGAAGATGATATTCGGGAGAAATTATCTACAATTTGGTCTTTAGAACATATTAGATGTACAATCAAAAGACAAGCTATGTGCCATGCTCCTAAACAATTTTAAACCATGTAGGTTTGCTCCAAGGGTTAAGAATGAAACTGAGCAAATCTACCATAAGATATGCCTAGTGTATGCATGACAAAAGATATAAGCATGCAAATGCAAACATAGGCATAAAAAGTGACTAGATGCTATAATATGCCAATTTGTAAGAAATACCACTTGAAGAAAGTACCAATTGAAAGTAATAGCATCTAGTTACCTAACATGGGAATGGGAATTTGGGTCCATAGTATTCACTAACCCACTTGGCAATGATTTTGTCCATCATGATGCACCCCATGAAATGCACCCATACTTTGCCAAGCCTCCAAATTCCCCAAAGTCCATTGGACTTCTCACTTCCCTTTTGGGATCCAAACCTTCTTGATGCTCTTCATGATGGAAATGATTTCCTTTGGCACCCAAAAGCATTTGCCCCCATTGTTGGCTTGCTTGTTCACCTTGATGGCCACCACCTTGTCATTTTTCTTCTTCAAAAGATAACGTGTGGAGGCCTTCTTGTCCACCTTATTGGTGTAGGTGTTGGAGAGCTTGCTTGTTTGCTTCTTCTCTTTCTTCTTTGCTCCTCCCCCATTCTTCACCTTGCACTTATAGGACTTGTGACCTTCCTTGTGGCACATGTAGCAAACCACAGTTTATCCTTCATCAAGCTTCTTCACTCCCTTGATGGTGTTATCTTGATGAAGTTGGGCTTGCTTCGCCTTGCCTTTCACATGAGTCAAGCCCTTGGTGAGGCGAGCTACTCTTGCTTGAGTTGCTTATTCTCCTTTGCAACCTCTTGTGTGCATGTATCTACAACAATTTTCTCAACACAAACTTGGTTGCACAAAGATGAGTCTAAACATAAATCATTACAAGAAGTAGAGGCATCCTTTTTAGACATGTTAAAGATAGAGCTTTTCTTTTTAGATGCCTTGGTGGGTGTTGTACTAACGGCTTCAAGCTTAGCAACTTTATTAGTTAGCTCATCACAATGTTTGCACATGGTTTCCATTTTAGCAAGCAAACTTTTATAAGCATCTTGTGAGCTAGCTAACTTTTCTTTTAATCTTTCATTTTTCTTTACTAGTTGCTCATCATTGATTGTGCATGCATTTGTTGTTTCACTAGCCTTAAGTTGCTCAATTTTAGCAGATAGTTCAACATTGAGATTAGCAAAGTTCTTATATTGTTCAAGCAAAGTTTTGTATGCTTCTTGTGAACTATCTAGCTTCCCTTTTAATTTTTCGAGCTTCTTTTGTTGACTAGTGCAAACTTTAGCATAATTAAGATTTTGTTGCACAATTTCATCATAAGAAGGCATTTCATCATCACTATCACTCTCACTAGAGGATGAGCTTTCGTTACCTCATGCCATAAGGCACATACGATAAGAGCTTGATGATGAGTGCTTGTGGCCTCGCCTCTTGTGATGGTGTTCTTCTTCACTTGAAGAATCATCCCATGACTTTATTGATGTGAGGGCTTGGATCTTGTATGCCTTCTTCTTTGTCTTGGGTGTGGGCTTGTTTGGACAAACTTCCACAAAGTGCCCCAACTCGCCGCATCCATAGCATCCTCTCTTTCTTTGCTCATTTCTTTGATTGGTGAAAATGAGATCTTGAATTTGGATGGGCACACCCTTGACATTGAGCCTTTGAATCATCTTCTCCACCTTGTTGATAAGTTTGATTGATTCTTCATCAAGGTCGGAGGTGGAGGAGGAAGATTGATCATCATCATTATCATCCTCATCTTCTTCTTCATCTTCACTTGAGGAGCTTGAGCTTGAGCTTGTCTCAACTTGCTTGCCCTTCATCTTCTTTTTCTCGCTACATGCGAGAGCTTTGCCTTTGCTTGATGAAGAGGCTTCTTCTTGACCCATCTTGCGTGACATTTCAAATGCCACTATCTTGCTAATGACTATTCCCAGGGTCATGGTGCTCAAGTCCTCCATGTTGTGAAGGATGGTGATGATGCTGGCATATTTCTTTTATGGTAACACGGAGATGATCTTCCTCACGATGTCTGCATCATCTATCTTTATTAATCCTATTGAATGGAGCTCATTGATAATTAGATTCAAACAAGAATACATATCACGAACAAGCTCATTATCATTCATTGTAAAGGAATCATAATTTTGTTTAGCTAGACAATATTTTTGCTCATAGACATTAGATGTGCCGTCATGGAGCTCTTGAAGTTTTAACCAAATTTCATGTGCCGTATTTAAAGTGAATACTTGGTTAAACACATCCATGCTAAATGATTCAAACAAGCAATTCTTAGCTCTAGCATTGAAATGCATTTCTTTTTCATCACTCTTTGTGGTTTTTTTCGGGATTCTTAATGGGTTTTATCCCGTCACGAGTGACTCTCCAAACTCCCAAATCAACTGCCTTAAGATAGCAAGCCATTCTAGCTTTATAATAGGGGAAGTTAGTGCCATCAAAGTGTGGAGGCCTAGAGGTATCCATCCCAACCACTCTAAATAGCGTCGGCTCAACGGCGGTTAAGCCAAAGGTCCAATTTGAGCCAACCCGCTCTGATACCAATTGAAGGGGATCGTGATGCCTAAGAGGGGGGGATGAATTAGGCAACTTAAAATTCTAACTCTAAACTATGGCCACTTTTCTAACCTTAGCAAAACCTATGCAAAAGACAAACTATCTAAATGTGCAATTACGGTTTTGCTAATGTGTTGCTATCTCTACCGCAAAAGGAGTAATGAAATCAATATAAATGCAGAAGCTAAAGAGCAAGGTAGAGATATGCAAACTCCCATCGATGACTCCTGAATTTTTACCGAGGTATCGAGAAGCGCGCAAGCTTCCCCCTAGTCCTCGTTGGAGCCCCTTACAAGGGCCAAGCTCCCGGTCGGGTAACTCCATGGATAGCCTCGAGCCTTCCACACATGCAAGTGGGTCTCCGACGTGCCTTTCGGCAAGCCTCCCCCAGATGCTCCCCGCCGTCTTCACTATCAAGCTTCTAGCCAAAACGCCGTGGGCCTTGATCCCTCTGGTATACTGTGGTGGCCACACCACAAATGCGGTTGGTGTGATCTCACAAGACTACAACCCCCTCTGATGTACAACAATGGTGCGCACAAGCACCGAGTGGTAAGAGGTATGCAAACCTCACTAAACACTAGGCCTAAACCTAGAGCAAGCACATAAGCAGTGGTCTAATCAACCTAAGCACTTCGCAAAGCACCTACGCTAATCACCTAATAAAACACTAAGCACTATGCAAGTGGAGATCACTAAAATGGTGTATCAACACACTTGGTATGTTTCCTCAGCTCCACACTACTCAAATGGCCAGTTGGGGGTCTATTTATAAGCCCCACTAAGAAAGTAGCCGTTGGGACAAAATCCTGCTTTTCTACTACTGACCGGACTCTGACTAGCGTTTGGTCATGAAAATGGCTCTCTGGAACCTTACTGATGTTGATCGGACTCTGGCACTTAGCGTCCAGTGCAGCATCCTGTGCAGCGTTCGATCACTGCTGCTGGCACTGCTGTTGCCGAGCCTCTTTATCGGAGCATCCGGTGCAGCGTCCTGTGCAGTGTTTTGTGCAGCGTTCTGTGTAGCGTCTAGTGCAGCGTCCGGTGCAGGGTCCTCTCACCTCTGTGAGCTCACTTCTTCATGATCTTGCGTCCGTCTTAGTTCCTATCTTCGTGCTTAGACTTTGCTTGATATCTGGTGTCTTCTCTTGTGCTTCTAAGGTCTTGCTTATGGTGTTGATCATCGAATCATCACATTGCCTTCGTCCAAGTCACGTCTTGCACCCTATTGAACTACAAAACAAACACTTGCTGTAGAGCTACAAGAGGACTACAATGTTGCTTAAAGGATCTAGGATTGGTTCGGCTTGGTTTGAAAGATATAAATTCCCAAAGGAGGGTACTTGAAAACTGAAATCACGATTCAGAAATTCAGGTTAATTCCACGAAGTTCAGTGAAACTAGCAGTTTTGGGAACTGAATTTGGCAGTCCAAACCTGTTTCAAAAGTGAGGACCTATTTTGTTGTTTCCTGCACAAAGGGTACTTCAACTCATATTAAGGAATGAAATTGAGTTACCATACAATTTTGCAAGAGAAAATGTCGCAAACATGTCAACTCACTTGAAGGGGATCGTGACGCCTAAGAGGGGGGGGTGAATTAGGCAACTTAAAATTCTAACTCTAAACTATGACCTCTTTTTCTAATCTTAGCAAAACCTATGCAAAAGACAAACTATCTAAATGTGCAATTATGGTTTTGCTAATGTGTTGCTATCTCTACCGCAAAAGGAGTAATGCAATCAATGTAAATGTAGAAGCTAAAGAGCAAGGTAGAGATATGCAAACTCCCATCGATGACTTCGGTATTTTTACTGAGGTATTGAGAAACACGCAAGCTTCCCCCTAGTCCTCATTGGAGCCCCTCGCAAGGAATCTCTCGCAAGGGCCAAGCTCCCGGTCGGGTGACTCCGTGGATATCCTCGGGCCTTCCCCACACGCAAGTGGGTCTCCGACATGCCTTTCGGCTAGCCTCTCCCAGATGCTCCCCTCCGTCTTCACTATCAAGCTTCCGACCGAAACATCGCGGGCCTTGTTCCCTCTGGTACACGGTGGTGGCTACACCACAAACGCAGTTGGTGTGATCTCACAAGACTACAAGCCCCTCTGATGTACAACAATGGTGTGCGCAAGCACCGAGTGGTAAGAGGTATGCAAACCTCACTAAACACTAGGCCTAAACCTAGAGCAAGCACATAAGCAGTGGTCTAATCAACCAAAGCACTTCGCAAAGCACCTACGCTAATCGCCTAATAAAACACTAAGCACTATGCAAGTGGATATCACTAAAATGGTGTATCAACACCCTTGGTATGTTTCCTCAGCTCCACACTACTCAAATGGTTGGTTGGGGGTCTATTTATAAGCCCCACTGAGAAAGTAGCCATTGGGGTCAAAATCCCACTTTTCTGCTACTAACTGGACTCTGAGCAGTGTCTGATCAGCACTGACCAGACGCGTCCGGTCACGAAAATGGCTCTCTAGAACCTTACTGATGTTGACCGGACTCTAGCACTCAGCGTCTGGTGCAGTGTCCTGTGCAGCGTCCGGTCGCTGCTGCTGACACTGCTGTTGCCGAGCCTCTTGATCAAAGCGTCTGGTGCAACATCCTGTGCAGCGTCTGGTGTAGCGTCCTGTGTAGTGTCCGGTGCAGTGTCCTATGCAGCGTCCGGTGCAGCATCCTGTCACCTCTGTGAGCTTGTTTCTTTGTGATCTTGCGTCCAACTTAGTTCCTATCTTCGTGCTTGGACTTTGCTTGATATCTTGGGTCTTCTCTTGTGCTTCTAAGGTCTTGCTTATGGTGTTGATCATCAGATCATCACATCGCCTTCGTCCAAGTCACGTCTTGCACCCTATTGAACTACAAAACAAACACTTGCAAATTCTTTAGTCCAATTTGGTTGTGTTGGTCATCAAACACCAAAATTCAAAGTAAATGGGACTAGGGTCCATTTTCCTTACATCACTGCTGTTGATCAGGGACTTAGAAAGATTTCTGAGAGCCCAAAAGAGCACTTCATTCAAACTTGAGGTCACTGTTTAACCAGGTTGCAGACTATTTTAGCTCTTGGTAAAAAACAAAGTTTGAAGAACTCCATCTAAACTATAACTTTCCTTTAAGGTCAAACCTCATCATAGGTACAGAAGCTATTGTTTTACCTAGGTCAAAGCAGGATCACGATAAACCCAAAATTAGAGTTTTAGGCCGATTGAGGCATTTTCTTAGCAATTGATGAACATGTACCCTTCATAACTTTTGTTAATGAGTTGAATTAGGACTGTTTGAGTGAGGTTGCAAGGTTTGGTCAACATCCCATGTTTCCATTCCCTAATGAAGCAATTCTAGAAAGGTTATAACTTATCATTTTATGTGACTTCTTAGCCCCAAACTTCATGAAACTTTTCCAATAGTCAAGGTAGATGGAAATAGATGTGAGGCACATGAAAGGGGACCTTCAACATTACTTAGGCATACATTTGGAAAAAGGGTTTACCATTAAACACAAGAGTGTTCTATCTATTCCCAAAAGTTCAAGTTGGGATCATTCCTATAAATTGACCTCATCACCTTTATCACCACTTCCAAGATAAGGAACTAAAGCTCTTGATTACCACTTAACCTATCATATTTGAGCTCAAACCCACTGCTTAGCAAGTGGCTAACACCCAGGGTGTTACAACCCTCCCCCCTTATGAGAATCTTGCCCTGAGATTTGGTGTGAAAGACTTTTAAGGGAAGAGAAGCATGTCATCCATTTCTCAACATCAGCGATAGCATTAGGATACTTAGCTTCGACCATTAGAGAGGCTAATTTGGTAAGACAACTTTCTGATACTTGCTCTTCGTAGTAAATTTTGTGTGAGAATTTCCTTCATTGACTTCCATGAAGCATTTTTACTTTGGGAGGAATCCAAGACAGCATAGTACTTCATTCTCGGGATATGGAGAGTGTTTTGGATCATAAACAAACTACTCACAAATATTTGTTTCTCTATTGAATATAGCATAGGCCATATGAACTTTGCACTAGACCGCAAGCTTATGAAGGTTACTCATTACAATGGTTCCATGTTTGTTCACAAAGTTCAAAAGCAGTCCTCTACCAAAGTAGCTTGAGTACAACTTTCTTTCACATTACAATTACAATCCAACAAAGCTTACTTGTTGAAGTACTTTTGACATTGAAGCTTCCTTTCTAATGTCAATCAATAACACAAAATCATAATCTATTGTTTAACACTTTTCAAATTGTTTTTGACTCGCAATGGCACAAATTGACTTGTAGAACACCTTGACTACTCAAACATTGTTGATATGAGAGGGCAAAAGCAAGGCACAAAGGGGTGCAAGGAGTCTTCTCTAGGGCATCTAAAGGATTATCTAAAAGCAAAACATTGATCATGTTGCTAATCTTGGCATCAATTATAAACACAACCTTCTAATATGAGGGATGATAGTAGTCAAAAGAGAAATCATAGATTCTATACACCTTGGTTTTCAGTTCATATCTCACAAACTACTACTCCATTGCACATAAGTTTTGGTAGGCATATAGATCCAAGAGTCCTCTAATTACTGACCAAAATTCAGCTCAAACAAACACCGTTTGACTATCCAAACAAATCATCTACCAAAACTGCTCTGTTCTAAAATTTTAGTGACCCGAACTGACAAAACATCTCACTAATTTGATGCTTTACTCAACCAATCCTCAAACCAACTTAAGACATTAGAGTACCCTAAGCGAGGAATGAGCTCACCAAGTTTTGTTACCAACCATGTTTGAGCCACTAATCACCGGTTTAAAGATAACTGGTTTAGTGCCATAAAATCTGGATAGATTTTTGGTTCTTCTTGTTCTTTGTATCACACATTGTGGAGTGTGTTCTGCACTATCTAACTCTTCTTATAGAAGCAGCGGTAGCTTTCTCACTGAGGATGGAGGCTAGAGTTTTTCCTTACATGCTTCTCAGGAAACAACCTCAACCGTAGATTTAGACACCAACTCGCCGATGCACAAGCACTTGATTTGTGGGTTGTTTTGTGGGGCACAATGCATACTCCATGTGGAGGAACAGTCCTACAAATATAAGGAACCATTTCTGACTATCCTCCTATGCTTCCCCCAATAGAATCCTAAACAAATCATTTGATAGCACCATATACATAAGGATGCTAACCAAGACTAGGAACGTGCTTTCTCTTTCTCTTTCCTTGGCTAATACAACATCTTTCACTACCTATGTGATTGTCCAAGATGGAATTGACTTGACAACACAGGGTCTGGAGAAGAAAGCAGTACTTGCATCACTGACCGGCTTTGCTATTTCTTTGCTTAACATTGTTCTGTGAGACATAGCCCTCGTGCTACCAAAGAGTCGTTACCTAGCTGGAGATTAACTTTCCTACTAAAGTTTTAGTCCAAATAGGCTTCTAAAACCAAAACTTTGTTTTTAAAACTATGTACATGATAGTATTATGCTTAATCTTGCTCCGATGCCAGTTATGACTGAACCACCCAATTTATACAAGATCAAGTACGGCTATCCCCATTTAACACATTGACACGCACATGCTTTCACTTATATAAACCTGGTAGTCCGCCGAGTATCACGAAGGACCTCAGTAAATCCACATCATAACCAAGACCGTAATAGATTAAGCAAATACACATCACATAAACGGAGTTGCAGTAGAAATAATGTTTACAATTGAGTTCACAATAATAATATGTTGCCAAATTTACAAATATGATGGCTAAAACAACATAACTTTAAAATGGTCACAATAACATAAGTTTCAAATACACTGCTAGCATAAGTAACATCCTCCAACAATAGCATATGGATGAGAAATAAATATAGAGTCTCCAAGCCCATCGGCGGTTAGCCACCATCTTCCACAGGCCGAGAACTTCACCTGCAACATGGTGGTATAAACCCTGAGTACTCGAATGTACTCAGCTAAACTTACCCGTTAGGAGAGAAATAAAAGACTCTTAAGGATATGCAAGGCTTATTTTGTGGACCTGGTTGGATAGCATAACTTTGCAAAAAGAGTTTTACTATCATGAGTCCTTACTTTCAATCTTTTAGTCAATATTTTAGCATAATGTTTAGTGAAGCTTATGATGGCTAACTTTACACCTATTCTAGAGCAATCAATTGATTAAGCTAAAGCAAACACTAGTAACCATATCCAGGCTATCATATAATCATCATAACCATCATGTTCCATTCAGGGTTACTTCGATGAGGGGGCTCTATCAAGTTTCTCACTATCCGGGAGAGATGGCGATTCAAATCGATTGCAACCAGCTGGGCAAAAATCCTAACACCAACCCACACTTCCCCTATCGGGTCACCTTTGGTACAACTCATGAATCAATTTCACGAGTTCAATCAGCGTTGCACACTTAGGGACCAACCAGCTACCAGGACGCTCAGGCCTTGCTAGCCCTTGGTCTCATATCCGTGTCCCCACACATCCTTACTACCTCTAGTGTGCACCCTTGGACAGAACGACTCCTGACCTGAGTTGAGCTACTCGGCTTCGCAGTCAGAATGAGTTATCCGTCCAGCTAAGTGAGAGGGTGTGTTCAAAATGACATGAGGGCCCACAACAATGTGGTCCTCAACCGACACAAATAGGATAAATATGCACACAAGACCTCCATGTCCTGTTGCCTCTCAATCACCAGATCCCATCTAGTCTCCATTTATTCATCATCACAGGGTTATTTTCCATGATAGCAAATATAGCCAACCGTGACCAAGTATCCGCCTATATTGCAGGTGACAGAAAATCACCCACTTCTACTAGTCTAAGCATGACTAAGCAAAGGTCAGCCTATTCATCTAGTAAGGGTACCGGCATTTATATATATAGTGGACAAGGTAGGAAATATGCACCAATGGCTTCATTCAACTCCTATCACCTAATGCAGCATACAAAAGTTATACTTATGTGCATTTGTAAAAAGAGAGGGTAGGATACTTAGAATGCTCTGAGGCTTGCCTGGGATCCAACACTAGGTTAGTGTTTGTTAGATGACACTTACTTGGCGAGCATCTCCAATTCAGGCATGTACTGTTGGGGTCCTTCCCTCTTTGGGATAGGTCCACCAAACACCATCTTCGGGTTTGGCTCCAACAACACATCCTTCAGTTCCCGGTGTGGTTCATCTAGCATACCTAAATGAGATGCAAGATGCAAGTGCAAGAATGCGAAAAATGGTAACATGAGATGCATCACATACGAGCATTTAAGATATGCACAAGGTTACACCAAAAGACATAAGCACCTAGAGTTGTTTAACTAGACATCACACAATCTATTATAGAAAGATAGCAAGCATATCAAGCATGGCACACAAGTTAAATTAAGTTTAGCTATTACAAGCATTTATCAATCAAGAATTAACTAAACATGTTTAGTTAAACAAGAGTAAGCTAAAGCAATTAACTTAGCACATGCCCAGAATCTGGACAGCAACACAGAAGGCACTTGTTTCAACCATAACTGGAGCTATAGGCATCAAACAAAGGGGATCCTAGACTTTCTGAAAAGCTTAGGATGTTGTCTACAACTTTGTTATGTATAGATAGAGCTGATTCAATGGTGAACTAGGTTGAAAAACACTAACAAGCAGATCTGCACAAACTAGAACAAAAACTAACATGAACTTCAGAAATGCATATCTGAAGTTCTAGACATTCAACAAACATGATTCTTAACTTTCTATAAAGATTATTAAGTTATCTATACCTTTCTTATTATTATCTTAAGATGATTCTATAGCTAACAAGGTTAAACAACCCAATAAAAACATTTCTGTCTAGATTTGGACAGGACCTGCCATTCCACTTTGAACAGCTATAACCGGAGTTCTATGCCAGCAAAAGTGGTGCTCTTAGACATTTTAGAAATCTTAGCAAAAGTACTATAACTCTTCTATTATCACCAATACATGATTCCATGTTTAAATAAGCCAAACAATATAATCATTCAGATCTGTTCAAAAGACCTACAAAACCTGACAGTAAACTTCTAAAATCTATAACTCCTAAACCATCAGGCCCAAAATCATAAATTTTGGGAAAAGCAAGTTAAGGAAATTATCTACAACTTTGGTATTCACCACATTCATAGAAAAACATCATTTGCATCACAAAAATATCACCACCACAGAAACTGTACATACAACCATTTTCAACACGTAAGCAAAGTGGTGCGTCACTTCATTCTTTAACAAGACCATACATGTACAACTAATCACATGGATCACAAACTACTATTAACATGGTTACTCAACATTAGTCACGGTTAGCATGGAGAGCACCCTAATCATATATTTAAACAAGGAATAAGGAAAGATTAACAAGTATGCATGAGCAATGTAAACACTAGTTGTTATATTCACAAGAGAGCATACACAAACTATTTACACCTCCAACCATCATGAACGTGACCATACCACCTTTAGCTCAAGCCTCATGCAACAAAAGCATCACAAGAATATTCATGTGATTATTTGCTACTAAGCTCTCATTAGCTTTTATATATTAAAATCTATATATTATTTTTAGGTGGTGTTGCAAACATATAGTTTGGAGCTCATATTTTTATGAATGAAAGATGTTATCAAAACATGACTATTGTATAAAGATTACATGCTCAAATTTTATAAATTAATTACTACAATAAAAACACGTTTTAATTGTAATAAAGCATGTGAGAGCAAGATAAATCTAAAACACACTATTTTCTATAAACACATAGCCATATTATGTATCAACATGACATAACAACATCATACCAAGATAATGGAACAACATTTTCTATTTTTGCATATTTATTTTAATTCTAAATCATTTAAAACCATTTATCAAGTACTAAGCAAGTTAAATCAATAACTCAATCATATTGCATCCATTGAATCGGAAATTTTTACCACAACAAACACACAACATCAGTAGCCCACCAAAAAAATTTCACATCAATTGGAGCACCACAACTTTAGATATGAATTTATTCTTAGAAAACCCTAAAACATAGATGCAATTCTACAGCAAAAACTTCCTACTAAAACATGTCATATTATGACTCTATTGCATAGATCTACTCACAAGGATTCCAAAACATCTTCATTTTCTATTTTACAATTTTTATATAATTTACTATGAATTAAACAAGATTCAGTCGATATTCTAGAAAAAGAAAATCGGAAAACAGAAGAAGAAAACAACTTTGCAAAGGGAACCCTACAGATCTCACAAATCATCTAAGCCAACAAATGTAAATCCTTTGTCTCTAGGTGTTTTGCATCAGGACCCAACAAAAGAGTTTCTATCTCAAGTTATACCCTTCTTCTTCCTTGGTCGACATAGGGCACAGGGAAGATCATCGGGGAGGACTTGGGGGGCGCTGGATTTCGGCTATGGCCAGCCCTAGGCCACGCCTAGCCCTAGCTTGGCCGGTGGTAGCCAGCAGTAGTCTGGCCATGGTAGCAGGCGGCGATGACTACGATGGAGGAGGCGGTCGGGACACGACGTCCACACTGTGGACGCAAGGCCAGCGGCTGACAGCGACAAAAGGAGGGGCTCACTAGCGGCAATGGTGGGAGGTCACGAGGGCAAGTGATGGTTGTGGCTCTGCCACAGTGGACATGGTGGGCGAGAGACAAAGAGATGAAGTGAGAGAGAAGAGACCGAGAGGGAGAGAATGAGAGTAGAGGGTGCCGGGTGCTCTTGTTTTTAGGCGTATGGGGGTGAGGTGGCGCACATGCGAGGCTAGCTGACGAGCGGTGCACGTATGGGAGACCACATGGTGCAATATGTTTATGATCGGTCGGCCACGATGAGATCCAGCTGCATTTAGCGTGATTGAAAACTGACTAAAACTGCTAACTTTTCCCATCTCTAATTCCCAAACCGAGTAATGAAAAGCTAAACCAATCGCACCATGCTGTAGACCTACCAGAGGACTACAACATTGCTTAAAGGATCTAGGATTGGTTTAGCTTGGTTTGAAAGATATAAATTCCCAAGGGAGGGTACTTGAAAACTGAAATCACGATTTAGAAATTCAGGTTAAGTCGACGAAGTTCAGTGAAACTAGCAGTTTTGGGAACTGAATTTGGCGGTCCAAACATGCTCCAAAAGTGATGAGACTTATTTTGTTGTTTCCTTCGCAAAGGGTACTTCAACTCATATTAAGGAATTAAATTGAGTTACCATACAATTTTGCAAGAGAAAATGTCGCAAACATGTCAACTCATTGCTGCTCATTAGGGACTTAGAAAGATTTCCGAGGGCCCAAAAGAGCACTGCATTCAAACTTGAGGTCACTATTTAGCCAGGTTGGAGGCTGTTTTAGCTCTTGGTCCAAAAACATAGTTTGAAGAACTCCATCTAAACAATAACTTTCCTTTAAGGTCAAACCTCAGCACAGGTACAAAATCTATTGTTTTACCTAGGTCAAAGTAGGATCACGATAAACCCTAAATTTGAGTTTTAGACCGATTGGGGCATTTTCTTGGCACTTGATCAACATGAACCCTTCACAACTTTTGTTCATGAGTTGAATTAGGACTGTTTGAGCAAGGTTGCAAGGTTTGGTTGATATCCCATGTTTCCATTCCCCGACGAAGCAATTCCGAAAAGGTTATAACTTATCATTTCATGTGACTTCTTGGCTCTAAACTTCATGAAACTTTTCCAATAGTCAATGTAGATGGAAATAGATGTGAGGCACATGAAAGGGGCACCTTCAATATTACTCAAGCATACATTTGGAAAAAGGGTTTACCATTAAACACAAGAGTGTTCTATCAATTCCCAAAAGTTCAAGTTGGGATCATTCCTATAAATTGACCTTAACACCTTTATCACCACTTCTGAGATAAGGAACTAAAGCTCCTGATTACCACTTAACCTATCATGTTTGAGCTCAAACTGACTGCTTAGCAACTGGCTAACACCTAGGGTGTTAAAGTGGGGCCAGGCGGGGCTAGGGGCGGTACAGCCACACCCAGGGTGTGGCCACACCCTAGACCAGCCCACTCACCACCGCCTTGCTCTAGTGGGTTGCTAGCTGGGCCTGGATGGCTCCCATGCTGGTGTTCTTGCCCAAGTTTGAAGTTTGGATGGACTTTGCTTGTAGTTTTGCTTGAATGCGCCTTCTCGGTTGCGCATTTTGGTGTATTTTCACGTGTTGTCCTGCAAAACATGTATATACCAAAACTCGTCGAAATGTGAGTTGTAAATCCAAA
Source organism: Miscanthus floridulus (assembly GCF_019320115.1). NCBI lineage: Eukaryota > Viridiplantae > Streptophyta > Magnoliopsida > Poales > Poaceae > Miscanthus > Miscanthus floridulus. Next base: position 74,841 of record NW_027097966.1, on the reverse strand, counting down.
TTCTAAGTTTTGGTATTCATATTTGTTTTATTTTGTTTAAATGTTGGCGGTAGAAATATGGGTTAAGCACCGCCAACACATGCCTATGCTTTTTAAATGCATAGTGAATTATGGTTATTTGTTGCATCACTATGTTACCATATGACTAGTGAACCAGGAGGGCTTCACCTATTCCAAGCCGTATCCACATATCGCCACATCGAGCATCCATGTGTGCCCTTATTAATCACCTAGCTTAGTATGCTTAGATCATAGAGTCGAGCTAATGATAGGTTTCTCATTACCCGCGCGATGATAGGTTGTTCATCCACCAAGTAACACTTTGGGGAGAGATCAATACTTGTTCCATTTAGGAATGGGAAGGATAATGGTCGGCATGGGGTATGGTCATGGCAAGAAGGGGGAGTCTTGAATGACATATCTTGCTTACCGATTAAGGACCGTGCATCCGTGGTAGTGAGTAAGAACATAAGATTGTACAGACCACTTTTCACCAATGGGGGTGATAAGCCAAGTAAATGATTGTGACTGTTTTGTTCATAAAACTAGCAAGGGGGTTGCGCTGTTCGAGAATGTCTGAGTCCAAGACATTGATTGGGGACTAGTCGATCCTTTCATCGAACATCTTGGCCATGTTAGGGAAAGGTTGAAACATCGAGGTATCCCTTCTATACTGATGGGTCTTATGAGCGATATCCCTTGTTTCAAGTGGAGTTAACTTGTACCCCTCTGCAGAGTTTATTTTTGGAAGCAATAAGTTCTAACTTCTAGATACGGACTAGAGTTGGGTTTGGAAATCAAGACTCATGGAAGATTGAGCTCCAACTGACTAATCGCTTACACCTGATTACCTATGTTATGCTTTGCTACTTCTAGATCATAGATCACCTTTACCTATTGGTATAACTGCTTTTATGCAAATGTTCTCATTCCTTGCTACTATCCTAATTGCATAATGCTTGTTTACTATATTGGATAAGTCCTACGGAGTACACTCGAGTACTCACTCTTTATGATCTTAAGTTTTGCAGGTACCATAGCCCCTATCCATGGATTCTTTTACGCTCTAGACCCCTCAGCGGATCAGGAGTGGTGAATGATTCTGTATTCTATAGATACAAGGAGGTGGCACACCCATGTATTAGTTATCATGAACTATGTTATATCAAAAGACTTCTACTAGACTTTGATGTAGAATGTGATGTGTGTTCATGTTATTAACTAAGTGTGTGAACCAAGACTTGTAAACTTTATTGCTTTGAACTTGTGATGTAACCTAAGCATGGTTGTGATGTATTCTCTCTCTCGAACTGATCCTAGATGATGGCCAGCCCAAGTACATCTTATGAGGGGTGTACCAGGATGAACTATTAAGGGATGTGTCCAACTCAATTATCCCTTGTGGATTATCATTTTGGGTACTCACTTAAGAGGGTGTTGATCCTGATAGTGACATGCGCCAGCAGCGGGGTATCGGAGCACAGTTTGAGATGATCGAGAGTCATTATAACTTTGTCTTAGGTGAGGATCATAGGCAACTAAAATTTTGCTTCACTAACCAAGAAAATTTTTGGAACAAAACCTGAACTTGAGTGCTAAGGTTGCCACTTATTATAGTTAGTTAATCATTGTCTATCTTAGAGCTGAACCTACACTTTTCTAGATGAGTTAAATTTTACAATCAAATTGTCCTAACTTGCCTTATCTTACATCGCTAGATGGAATTGGGACATTTGGTGATGGCTACTCATGGGGAGAACATTGAAGGTTTTCTGGCCTTGCTCAATGAAGTGATGTAGAGGGCCAACTACTCATATTGCCCGGAGTATGTAGTATATGCCCTGGGAGTTGGCCATGGAGTGATTGACTAGACCTGCAAGGTCCGCATACCTAATCACCTTTGTGACCCAACAGAAGAGTCTGATCGCGTTGCTTAGGGAAAAGGTACTTCCATCGATATGGTGATTCAAGTTGCGGCCTATCATTCCATTGCCATGTTGAGGGAGACACTTGTCACCCTAAGTGAGGCACCGTTTCAACATTTCCTGGAGAGGACAGAGATGAATGGAGTTTTCAAGTTCTCTATGTAGAATCCACCTGATACTCTATATGAGAAGAGGATGACAGAGTTGGTGATGTGCTAGGTGCATATGATTCATTGTTTGGAAGCTGAGCTATGGACTACTCGATCAAGAATGGTCAACTTGCAGCATCGAGTGGAGCCATATGTGCGGATGACTACAGTGCCCTACACCATTCTCTATTATCCTCAAGGGGATGATGCCACTGTGTATGAAGTGACTGAGCATCCTTACCGCTATCTAGAAGCTCAAGGAGTTAGGGTCCCTCAAAGCTCAACGCGACCCTCAAGGATATCAGCAGTACTGCTAGTTACACATATGGCCTACACCACCTACACATCGACTGATTTGCTTGGAGATACACCAGTGCATCTCCTTCATCCTGAAGCCCCTGGATATGATGGCGATCCAGCAACATACTTGCTCCTGAACAATTGCTTCCTAGTGGACTTCCGAAGGCCACCGTATGACTCGCCTGCTCCAACGATGAACCTATCTCCTTCCAATGACATGAGCAGGGTGTGATCACTATGATGTTACATAATCGCGAGTTTGGCTTGCCCTACTTTCAAAACTTTTATGTAATGTTAGCTTGCTGTACTATTGTGAGACTCAAGAGTGTGCTTTTGTAAGAACTAAAAACAAATGTGCTTTGATCGCTTGTTCGTAGTGTGCATAGAAGCATATGCACATGCACTCATTTCATATGTCCTTGTTGTATGTTGTGTTGTTGAGACTTGGATGGTAATGTTAAGTTCATGTTTATTTATGGCCTATGTCACTCCTTGTCATGATGCATTATGTGTGGAATATGATCCATTTTAAGCATGTTGATATTTTGATCTTCTGTGAATGCATTATCTTGACCCTTTTTGTCTCATTTTGTCTAAAACATATCTGATGGGAGATGTGTCTTGGACAGGATGGTTAACATCCGAGGCTTGTCGTCTCAGGGAGGCACAGGGGGAAACCGTCAGCATAACCCACCTCTTCCACCACCACTACCTCCTTCGCATGGTGTTGTTCCAACATGGGTAGAAATTCTTCAGAGAGATGAAACTCACCGCAAGGCCTAGGACGACATGATGGGTCACATAGTGCAAGTGATGGAGACCATGCAAGCTAACCCACATGGAGGCCAGCCGCCTCAGCTCCAAGGATATCATGGTTTTGCGAGAACCAACCCACCCATCTTCACTAAGGGAAAGGACCCGATGGCAGCTGATCATTGGTTGAGGGACATAGATTAGAAGTTCACCCTATTACAGTGAATAGAAGCGGAGAAAGTGAGTTTTGACGCGCATCAGCTTTAGGAGGCAGCCGGCCATTGGTGGCATGACTACCATGCTCGCTTGCAGCCCAATGCGTAGCTCACTTGGTAGCAGTTTAGGGAGGCCTTTCGTGGATTCTTTATACCCACTTGGTCTATGCTCATCAAGGCTGCCGAGTTTCGCAACTTGGTCCAAGGAAAGATGTTGGTGGTAGAGTACACCCACAAGTTTAATTAGCTTTCCCAATATGCTCCAAATGAAGTTGCTACCGACGAGGCTAAGAAAGTGAGGTATGAGCACGGTCTCACTCCAGTCATGCAAGAGAAATTATGCAATGTGCCAACCCCTACTTTCAATGAGATGGTTGTAACATCTGGATGTTAAAAAACAATTAAAAACTTGATCATGAGCATCATCAAGCATAATCACTAAGTGTCATGTCAATTGTGCATTTTAAGTTTCAATTGTTGCATTCATATGTTGCATATATAGTGTTTCTTTTGTTACATGAAATGCTATTAATGTTAGTGATTAAGGTTCTTTGTGTTTTTATATATGAGAATTTCCTTAAACAAATAAAATTTTGCTAAAATAAACTTTGTTGTATAAAGTGTGTGCTTTTATATGGGATAAAAGTTTGTTTCTGTTTTCAAGTCAAACATGTCAAATTTGAACTACAAAGATTGAATTAAAAACTGTTTCTAGCACAACCATTTTAACCAAGTCCCTGGAAATAGCATTAAAAGTTCAAATTTTGATGATTTATAAATTGAATTTTCATGAATAAAAGTTGAGCAACTTTTGTGTTATGAATTGGTACTATCCTTGAGCTGTGTTAATCAACATTTGTTTGTGATGTTTGATCAGTAACTAACCTTTAATTAATTGCCTGAACATGCTTAGTTGAAACTGTTTTTGAAAACTATGAACTGAATTTAGTTTTGCGTTTCAATGTACCTATTTTCAAAATTCAAAATATTCAAAACCGTCGATCTTTTGACATTAGTACTTAAAGCAAAGTTGGCAACTTTGTTTTTGGAGTTGATTGAGTTTCTGCTTGGAATCGAGAGAATGAGGGAGGAGAAAATGAAGTTTCAGTTCGCTACAGTGCCACTCCGGCAGCAGCCTGCCTGTCTGCCTCACCGTCGCCGCCGCCCTCAGTTTGCCACTCTCTCGCGCGGTGGCACATAGCTGCTTCGGTGGCCAAGCGCTAGCAGGAGCTGGAGGCCTCTCCCGCGTTGCCCTCGCCGTTAAATACCCGAGCCGCCAGCCAGCTATCCCTTTCTCCTCTCTGCGCCATCGCCCAGCAGCTCCGCTTGCCGGCCAGTTTTGAAACGTCGCAGCGCGACCTCCATCCAATACCTCCTTGTCATTAGCTCCGATGCATCCTTTCGCACCTCCCTTACTCAACTGCAGCGGTCCTCGTCGCCGGAATTAGCCGTGCGCTCAATTTCCACCGCAACCGTCCTCCATGGCTGCCGTGCGCTCGCCTCTCCCATTCACCTCAGCCCATGAAGGTCATACTCTCGCCTTCCCCAGTTCGCGTTGAATCTCCCGCGCCCCTCATTCGACCTCGACCACCACCAGAGCACCGCCGGAACAGAGCCTCGCTGCCACGACCACAACAGGTGCTGTACGCACGCGTGGCTAGATGGCCACAGGCCACCTCCGGTCATACTATGGGTACCTGTGGGTGCGGTCGGGCATGGAGATCCCCCAGCACCTCTCTCTCGCCGCCGACGAGCATCAACCGGCCGGAAATCGCGTTTTCTCCGGCGTCCTCTGCTCCAATTCGTGACCAGGGACTCACGCTTCAAATAGAAGCTTTTCTAGGGGGCCAAGTGCATAGATCGTGATTTAGATGAATAGTGAGCTACATCGTTTTTCTTTTTCTTTTTGTGATTTTAGCTGAAAATTGTGAATTTCATAACTAATTCTAGAAGCATGATAAAAATGTGAAATTTGTTGTGCAGACTTGCTATGACATACTGTATCATGTAAAAATATTAGTTATCCATTTTCAGTAGTTTTCGTATGCTTCAAAATTACCTCTTTTAATTAATAAATAGACCTTACATAATTATAAGTTTAGAATGTTAATACCTGCCTTCACAAAAAAAATTGTACTTTTTTTGAATTAGTTGACTTGGTTAATTAATTTAAGTGTGTATAAATGCCTTTTTCTTGATTAATAAATACCAAAATGATTTATATAAATCCATAAATGACTTTGGTGTATTTTATACATTGTTTGCGGACGTGGGATCACCCAAACCCCTGCTGTTCTTGGGAAGTTAGTTTCCTTCTTTTATAGTTAGATCATCAACTTGTTGATTATTATTAAAATGGTTTTAATAAATGATTAGGTGATGCAAGTTTTATGGTAGAGGCATGCAATTAAGTCATCAGATGATCTTTTGGTTGCACTCAGGGTTAAACTAGGTTCAATGGAGTCTTTGAATGACATATCTGTATGATTTCTTGTTATTATAACAAATAGTAAGTATGGGCTCATGCAAGTTTCCACCGACATATAATCCCCATGCTTAATGTGCTTAATGTGTTTCATGTAAGCCTTGTGATTGCTTCTTGTATGCTATGACCTAATATGGTGGCTAAGGTAGAGTAATGACTAATTAAGTGTGTTGCTTATGCATGTCCTCTCTTTGTACTCTTAGTTGGTAACTGTTTACGCTAAGTGAACCCTAATAGTCCTAGCCCTCTTTTGTAATGTGATTTGTGTTGCTTTCTTGTTAAACACATTGTAAGAGACTGTGATGCCTAAGAGGGGGGTGAATTAGGTAACTTAAAAATCTACTTCTAACTATGGCCTCTAATTCCACCTAGTCAAAACCTATGCAAGAAAGTAATCTACCTAAGTATGCAACTATGGTTTGGCTAGGTGTGTTGCTATCTCTACTACAAAAGAGTTTTGCAATCTAGGTTCCAATCCTATCAACTAGCCTATCAACTAAGCTAGGAAAGTAAAACAATCAACCAAGGTAGTAATGTAAATGCGAAAGGTAAAGATAAGGTAGAGATGCAAACTCCCGTCGAGGACTCTGGTATTTTTACCGAGCTATCGAGAAGCACTCAAGCTTCCCCATAGTCCTTGTTTGAGCCCCTCATAAGAAATCCCTCGCAAAGGCCAAGCTCCCGGCTTGGTAACTCCGTGGATAGCCCTGGGCCTTCCCCACGCGCAAGTGGGTCTCCGGTGTGCCTTCCGGCAAGCCTCTCCCAAACCGCTCCCCGCTGTCTTCACTATCAAGCTTTTGGCCAAACCATCACGGGCCTTGTTCCCTTTGGTACACGGTGGCAGCCACACCACAAACGTGGTTGGTGTGGTCTCACAAGACTAAAAGCCCCTCCGATGTATAATAATGGTGCGCGCAAGCACCTAGTGGTTAGAGGTGTACAAACCTCACTAAATACTAGACCTAAACCTAGAGCAAGCACATAAGTGGTGGTTTAACTAACCTAAGCACTTCGCAAAGCACCTACGCTAATCACCTAATATTTCACTAAGCACTTTTGGAGGCTAGAGCAACAAAGATTGAGTCTTAACTCAGAACAATTCCTTGGGCTCTCACACCCACCAATTGGCCAGCCATAGGGGTATAAATAGAATCACAAAGCAATACAGCCGTTGGACCCCTTGGAGGGCTTTCTATGGCACCTCCGGACCAGACCATCTCGAGGGTTCTGGACCATCTCGCGAGGGTCTGGTTCCCCAACAGTCACTGATTGTTACGCGTGCTTGAGACTGACTGGTGGGCTAGCCGTCTGGACTGAACCATTGATGTCCAGAGCTCTCGTGCATCCCTAGAACCTTTCTGTTGTCTTCCATACTATGGTGGCCATCGGTCCGGACCAACCACTGTTCATGGGTCCGGAGCTTCTTGTGCATTCCTAGAACCATCCAGACTCACACTTGATGGTCCAGAACATGCCCTGTTCCAAGGTCCAGAACATCCTACACCTAGGGTTAGCAAACGGACCATGCCTCCATGGTCCAGACCCTCGTCACCTCGGGTCTAGATCTCTCTGTTGTGCTCCGATGACACATTTCTTCATGATCTTTGCATCTATCTTGGTTCTATCCTTCATGCTTGGACCTTGCTTGGTTTCTTAAGGCTTTCATTGTGCTTCTAAGGTCTTTGCTTGAGGTGTTGATCATCGGATCACCTATTGCCTTCATCGAAGTCATGTTTGCACCCTATTGGACTACAAAACAAACACTCGCAAATTCATTAGTCCAATTTGGTTGTGTTGATCATCAAACACCAAAATCCAAACTAAATGGGCCAAGGGTCCATTTTCCTTACAATCTCCCCATTTTTGGTGATTGATGACAACACTACCAAAGCAAGCAAATAATAAGAAATGCGGAATTTTAAAAACTATCTACTTGCTAGGATGCAATGCAAAGGCAAGTTTATATGATGCTAAAAGATAACACTTGTATGGATTTTAGTAAACTTATCTTGCCCTTGCAATTTGTCCCCAAGTGGCATTATGGACTTAAGCCTCCCCCTAACACATAATCCACTATCCTCCCTTTCTCGGACCATTCCTACTTGTATTTTGTTATGATCAGGCTTCCTTTTGGTCCTACAATTTCTCCCCCTTTGGAATCAAACACCAGAAAGGAAGACATTAGTAGCACAAGGGAGGGATCAAATTTTGTGATCCTTTATATGTGGAGTGAAATAGATCACAAAACGTGACTCTCACATTACACAGACTAAGCTCCCCCTAAACATATGCATACATATGGTGGAGGGTGAAGTATATGCATAATTGGCAAAATAATGCACAAGGGAGTTTAATCTATATAATGCATGGAGAAAGCATATAAATACCAAAATGAAATCAATATAATGATATCAGTTTAGAAATACCACTTGTAGAGACCACTTAGATTATCACCACTTGTAATGATGTTACTTGTAAATGGTGGTGGATTTTAGAGCATGATGCTTATCTCCGGGGACTCCATTTTCCTTGCAATGAGACTACTACACACATGATAAGCTTAAAATAGTGTTAGTCTCAAAGAATCCAAGTTGTAGAGTAAACTCCCCCTAAATTTGTGCATACAAGCATTGAATACTTGTAGGAGACATGTACATTGATTTTATAATAAAAATACCACTTTAAAAATGACATCACATGAATGTGAGAATCATTTTAAAAATGATATTTGGGGAAAATTATCTACAATTTGGACTTTGGTACATATTAGATAAACAATTGTAAAAGAAGCTATGTGCCATGCTCCTAAACAATTTAAACCATGTAGGTTTGCTCCAAGGATAATAGTGATACCGAGCAACCCTACCATATGATTTACCTAGTGAATGCTAGACAAAAGGTTAAACATGCAATTGCAAATCTAGTGTTGGCGGTCATTACCGATCAAATTCGACCACCAATTAAGACAAAAAGAGGAGAAATAAGTAATCTTGATCACATATGCATTTACTACTAACCAAATTCCACATGTATTTGGAGAATGTTATTTTGCAGGTCACAAATACAAATACATGGAATAATTCACCGAAAGGCGCTTTTCGATTTGCTCAAAGGAACAAGGGAGACGCCCATCAACTTAGTGCAAATCAGGCAAAACACCATGGAGCAAGGATCCATGTCCAGCCCATGGCCTACCAAGCGAAGGCAGTGGCGAGTGGCCATGGTCAAGGGGTAGCTGACCCCTAGGGGTGGGCGACCCCCTGCCGGTGCTACTCAACCCCATGTCTCGCTCTGGCGGTGGCATGCCCCCATGCTAAGGCGGTGCATCCCATGCTTTCGCGCCAAAGATAGACAGAAGGACCGCCTTGCTCTTGTATAAATAGAGGGGTACCCTCCCTCTCTCAACATACTTCACTTGAGCATCACCTCACATACCTCACTCTCTAGTAGTAGTAGCTTTACTTTTTAGTAGCTTTAGAGTAAGGCAAAGCTACCTTGGAGAGATTGGCTCCTTGGAAGAAGAGACCTTTGGGTATGAATAGAGATATGAGTTCTTCCAAAGTTATGCTCTCATATGATATTTATAGTCATACTTATGAACTAGAATATATTTATTGTGTTATGATCTTGATATATGAACTAGTCTATAGTTTATGTGTCATGAAAGTAGCACACTTAACTTTATGCTTAAACACTCATATAACTTATATAATTGGAATTAGAGCAAAGTTGAGGTGGTCGTTCGTCATGCTGTTAGGTGTGCCCAAGTTCTTTACCTATCGATCCGTAGGGTCAGGGACATGAGGGATTTGGTTAGTTTCTGTGTACACAAGCGTGGTGAGAGATAGGTGAATGCATTGTCCCTTTCCACGGTTGAGGGGTAGGTGGTAGGTGGTGATAGCCCTGTCCGTCCCTTATAACCCCCATGTTCAACTGAGGTGTAGGAGTCTAAATTGTCACATGAGGTTGCTGGTAGACTAGTACTCGGTGGCCACCCGACCAGTTTCACAATTATCCCTAAGACTAATTATGTAACTTGTATGATCATTAACTAATCTTTGTATGACTATACTAGACCAATGCCTGCTCGACTAGGATTATTCTTTTATTCTTTCTTCTCTATTTTATCCTTTGAGGAATGCCAAGTGTGTGTCCACTGTCTTGAAATCACCGTTCTTACCCCTATTATAAACATTGGTGTACTTGCAACTATTATTATTCAAGTTCATATCCATACTAGACTCTTAATCAAATGCCTTCCTTTGGGAAAATATAAATATCGATACCCTGAATACTTCTGGGTGAAATACTACAATGATAGCTCCGTGTCACTTCTTCTTCTGCCACTCCACCAATAGTTGAACCAATCACCCCTGCACCATTCGCTAGTCCAATCATGGCTAAGACCCTCCACAACTACTCCACCCCCGTTGTTGCCAATGTGCCCGTTGGGCCCATTGTCAATGTTGGGGATGGAAACTTCAAGCTTCGTACTGACCTCATCACAATGGTGCAGGCAAACCATGGAATTGTACAACACGATCGTCATCTCCAGCACTTTCTCAAATTGTACAACACGATCGTCATCAAAGACGTCGCACTTGAGAGCATCAGGCTCCACTTCTTTCCCTTCTCCCTCTCGGGGAAGGTGAAGTAGTGGTTTTACAAGGAAAATGAAGCTATTAAGATGTGGGACAAATGTTCCGTGACGTTCCTCGGTAAGTTCTTCCCCCTAGGCAAAACCAATGCCCCGAGGGGATGAATTTTGAACTTCTAACAAAGCTCCATGGAGACCATTCCCGAGGCATGGGAGAGGCTGTAGAACTACATCCAAGCATGCCCGCACCACGGGATTGAAAACTAGTTAGTGCTCCAAAATTTTTATGATGGATTAATGCCCATGTCTAGGGCCACCTCGATGCTGCTGCTGGAGGCACCTTCCTTTCCCTCACCTTTGATGGAGCAATGGCTCTCATCAATAAAATGTTGTCGAATCATAGCTTGGGGGAGGAAAGGAAAACACAAAAAAGAATGCATACCATGAAGGGGACAGATATGCTTTCCGCAAAAATAGATCTTTTGATGAAAAGACTAGAGGAATGGGCCCAAGAGAAAGATGCCATGATGGGCACTATGTAGGCCAAGGACTCACACATGACGTGTGAAGTCTGTGGGAACGTTGGCCATTCGGTGAATGATTGCCCCGAAACCCGCGAAGAAGTTGCCTTCATCAACAATGGGTTTTGCCAACTAGGTAATAATAGGTGGAATAACCAATCCCGCCAGCAGGGTAATTCAAACTTCAATTCCAACTACAATTTGAATCAACCTTCTTTAAAAGTCTTGGTATTTGGCCAAGCCAAAATAAATGAAAGTCTAACTAAAAAGCTTACAACCAATGATAAAATTCTCGAAAATATAAATTCTCAAATTGAAGGCTTAGCTTCTGTTGTTAAAAACCAATTGAGCTTTAATAAAATGATAGAAATACAACTAGCTCAAATAGCTGCCACAATTCCTATTGATAGTTATGAAAAATTTCCTGCTGAACCTAAAAATTCTCATGAAAATGTAATAGCGGTGACCATGAGGGGTGGTAAGATCACTCGTGATCCACCAAACCCTAACCAGTCCATAGGAAAGGCAAAAGAGCGCCAGGGGGCTGAACCTTCGATAAAAGAAAAAGAAAAAGAACATGAAGAGGAGACAACACCAAAAGACTTCATCGACACCAGCTATCTATTGTTTCCCACAAGGAACCACAAGCAAGCCATGGATGAGCAATTCACTCATTTTGTTGAGTTGATCGAGAAGATACATGTAAGCGTCCCCCTGATGGATGTCTTACATGTACCTTCCTATGCCGAGTACATCAAGGACATCATCAACAACAAGTGACCACTACCATCCACGGAGGTCGTCAAGCTGACAGAAGAGTGTAGCGCTGCTATACTCAACTTCCCTAAAAAGAAAAAGGATCCTGGGTGCCCCACAATCTCTTGTTCCATCAGGACCCAACACTTCGACCAATCCTTGTGCGACCTTGGGGCTAGCGTAAGCGTTATGCCCAAGGCCATCTTCACCTAGGCATAAGAGGAACTAGATGCTAATTGAAATTGAATGTAGTTACCTAACATGAGAAGGGAAATTTGGGTCCAAAGTATTCACTAACACACTTGACAATGACTATGTCCATCGTGATGCACCCCATGAAATGCACCCAAACTTTGCCAAGTCTCCAAATTCCCCAAATTCCATTGGACTTCTCACTTCCCCTTCGGGATCCAAATCTTCTTGGTGCTCTTCATAGTTGAAATAATTTCCTTTGGCACTCAAATGAGTTTGGCCCCTTTGTTGGCTTACTTGTTCACCTTGATGGCCACCACCTTGTCATTCTTGCTCTTCTTCAAAAGGTATGGTGTGGAGGCCTTCTTGTCCACCTTGTTGGTGTAGGTGTTGGAAAACTTGCGTGTTTTTTTTTGTTTTTCTCTTTCTTCTTAGCTCCTCCCCCATTCTTCACCTTGCACTCATAGGACTTGTGGCCTTTCTTGTGGCACACGTAGCAAACCACAATTTGTCCTTCATGAAGCTTCTTCACTCCCTTAGATGGTGTTTTCTTGATGAAGTTGGGCTTGCTCTGTCTTGCCTTTCAGTTGAGTCAAGTCCTTGGTGAGGAGAGCTACTTCTTGCTTGAGTTTCTCATTCTCCACTGCAACCTCTTGTGAACATGTTTCTACAATAACTTTCTCAACACAAACTTGGTCGCATAAGGGTGAGTCTAAACATAAATCATTGCAAGAAGTAGAGGCATCCTTTTTAGGCATGTCAAAGATGGAACTTTTCTTTTTAGGTGCCTCGGTGTGGGTTGTACCGACGGCTTCAAGATTAGCAACTTTATTAGTTAGCTCATCACAATGTTTGCACATGGTTTCCATTTTAGCAAGCAAACTTTTATTAGTTAGCCCATCCATGAGCATTTAGGCGCTTCGGCCACTGCTTGCCAGTTGGCCTCCATGCTGCTCTGACCCTAGCGCCGCTCACCGTCTGATGCCCGCGCTACTCGTCAGCTAGCCACCGACCCGCCTTGCAGCTTGCTGGTGTGAATCCCATCACCACGCACTCAGATTCACAAGCAAGCTTGGCTTCTCTGTAGGTCTGCGACCACGCTAGCCTCCAATCTACAGGTAGTACCTAAGTCTTGCTACGGACGCTGGCTGCACACACCTCGACCCACATCGGCGTCGGCTGCACTGACGACATGACTCCTACAATCCTCTAATTTCTCCAACTCTACGACCATGCCAGGCTCAAGGTGATCCACTCTTCTGTACTGCCTTAGTCCTGTACTCTCTCCATGAGTAGATCTGAATGTCTATGCTTGCTTAGTTGCTTTCCTAGAGTTTTTTGTTGTGCTTCTCCATTTTTAGATATGTGCTCACTTACTGATTGAAATTGAGCCTAGCTAGTTAGCCTTTCCTGTTGTACATTGATTTTCAGTTATGTCAGCTTCTTTGTTGGATGCCATTCACGGCTAGATGCCTGCTGTCTGGTTAGCTTTGGCCTTTGCGGCATGTCTGGACACGTGCAAATGGGATAAATAACTAGTTAGCTTGTGAATTGTGAATTGGGAACACTTTCTGCTGAGTATCTTAGTAATTGTATTATTCAGACAAGTGTAGCTAAAGGAGATGGCTGTATTAAAAAAATTCATGGTGATTGCATCTGCTTAGAACTGGACATGGAGTATCTCACACATCAAGATTGCATCTGCTGCTCCTTTCTGATAGAATAGGATGCAATGATAAATACTAAATAGTTATAAATGGATTGTTAAATAAATGGCTGCCTAGTATATTGTAGTTTGCTCAACAAATTATTTATAGTTGCTTATTAAATAGTTGTCTAAAGTTTGCTCATTAAATTATTTGTAGTTGCAGGATGTCATCCACTACATCTAATCCTTCTGGTTCCACTAGCAAACCCATGATCCTAAAGAGGAACTCTAGTGACATTGGGTGGGAGTATGGAGTGTTGGTGGATCCAAACAACTTGAATGTGATCAGGTGCAAGTATTGTGGCCTATAGGTGACATCAGGAATAAATAGGCTAAAGCTCCATATTGCTGGGATTCGTGGCAAGGTTAATATATTATATCTATTCTCTATCAAGCCATGATTCTATATTCTTGCTGAGAACTTAATGTTTCTTTTTTAAATAATAAATATGCAGGTTAGACCTTGCAAATTATCGATGGAAAAGGATAAAGATAAGTGCAAGAAAGCCATAGATGACTCAAAAAAGGCTAAAAAGTCTAGGCTTACTCAACAATAAGAGGTTAGAGATGCTGTGGACCTTAATGGTGTGCCGGATGCTGATGAGGACACCAACATAGTAGAGGTAGAAGAGGTTGATGCGGCTGGAGGGAAGACCATTAGGAAAATAGGGCCTATGGATAATTTTACCATGCCTCTTGATCAAGCCTCCCTAAGCAGCACAAGGGTGATCCGGCAGCAATTAATCACTGAATCAATAATGAAAGAGAGAATGCATAGCTTGCAGCGCTACATTACGAGATGGGTGTATGTGCATGGTAAGTTCTTGCCTTGCCGCTTGCCAGTTGCTCCATTATAAGTTGTAACTATGAATTTCTTGCATTCTATGCTTTTAATGTCTAACTGTGAATATCTTGGTTTCATTTTAGGTGTGGCTTTTAACCAGATAAACAATGTAGAATTTGATCAAGTTATAGAAGCAGCTGGCAGATTTGGCCCTAGTGGAAAGAAACCAAACCAGCACTAGTTGAGAGAGAAATTATTGTTTGAGGAAGCTGAGGAGACAAAGAAGATGATGAAGGCACATGAAGAGGAATGGGCTAAGGATGGTTGCTCAATCATGACAAATGCATGGACTAACCAGAAAAGGAGAAATATCATGAATATGTGTATGCACTGCACCATTGGCTCAAGCTTTCTTGAATCAAAGGAAACCTCAGAAGAGTCACACACTGAAAATCTTATTTTTGAGTATGTGGATGGCTATATTGAGAGAGTAGGTGCTGAAAATGTAGTCCAAGTTCTCACAGATAATGCTTCAAACAATATGGCAGCAAAGGGTTTACTTTTTGTGAAGAGGCCAAACATATTTTGGACATCATGTGCAACTCACACCCTGAATTTGATGCTTGAAGGAATTGGGAAGATGAAGAAGTTAAAGGGCTACATTGATCAAGCTAAGTCACTAACCATCTTTATCTACGCACACCATAGAACCTTGGCTTTGATGAGGAAATATACAAAGAAGAGAGATATTGTGAGGCCTGGTGTAACTAGATTTGCTTCCAATTTCCTAACTTTGCAAAGCTTGTATGAGAAGGAGCAACTACGGGCAATGTCTCAATGTGATGAATGGGACAAATTCTTAGGTTTGAGCCACATCAAGAAGAATAGCAAAGGTGTCCTAGCTACTTCCACAATGACAAAACCTACCTTTTGGAGTGGGGTTGCACTTTGCTTGAGGGTATTTGAGCCACTGATCAAGGTACTTCGCATGGTTGATAGTGATATCAAACCATCCTTGTCATTTTTGTATGGGGACATCATAAAGGCCAAGGAAGAAATCAAGATGGGCTTTCGCAACATTGAGAAGATAGGAAATCTCAATCTGTACAACAATGTTATAGAGATCATTAATGACAAGATGAAGGATAGGTTGGACACTCCATTGCATAAGGCTGCTTATTTATTGAATCCATATTATAGCTACAATGATGATCCCATCTTCATGAATGACAAAATCATGGATGGATTCTTCACTGTTGTTGAGACCTTTTACCATGGTGACTATGGAAGCAAAACAAAGTGCTCAATGAGGAGCTATGCAAGTTTAGAGAGAAACAAGGTCACTTTGGAAAACCTATAGCAAAGGCTGGTTGCAAGCAATATGATTTCAACCCAGGTAATTCTACAGTACATTGATATACCTTGCTGTTTTCACTTGTAGCAACGTGCTTTTCCATGCTAGAATCTGCTGCAACATTATTTCCATGCTAGAATATGCATCAACATTTTTTCCATGCTAGAATCTACACGTTCTAATTTATTTTAGTGTAATTTAAGTTGATATAAAACCTAGCTGTAAGGACTAATTCTGCAATAATTTGATATACCTTGGTATTTTCACTTGTAGCAACATGGTGGACAAATTATGGAACACAAGTTCCAACTCTACAAAGAATGGCCATAAGGATTCTTTCTTTAACTTCTAGTGCTTCTGGATGTGAAAGGACTTGGAGCTGTTTTGAATCTGTAAGCCTCCTGACTCTTTGTGCTTCTATAAACTCTAATTATGTCTATATAACTTGTGATTTCAGACTATTAACTAAAACTAAATTTGCTTATGCAGAATCATACAAAAAAAAGGAACAAGCTGACATGTGAGTGTCTCAACCAACTTGTATTTGTTCAATACAATAATAGGTTAAATGCAAAAAATGAAGGCTAAGAAGAATCAGAACATGGATCCTCTTTTGGGAACCGAAGCAACTAAAGCTCAGGGATGGCTTGTTGAAGGTGGTGATAAAGAGGATGGTGAGCCTGTTTCTAGGCTGACATGGAAATTAATTGAAGAAGCTTATGGGGTTGAATGTGGGAAACTTCGTCGAAGTGCAAGGCTGGCCCAAACGAGAGATGTTAGTGAAGATGAATTTGAGTCTAAAAAAGAAGAACCAATCAATGAGGATGAGATTGACTTTGAATCTGAGTAAGAGGATGTGGTCCCAATTGTTGGGGATGAGGAGGGGGAGAATGATGAGTAATTAGTAGTCACTCACAGTCACAATGGCATATAAAGCTGCTGAATTTTGCTTTTGCATGGCTAGTAGCTAGTGATGGGCTGATGGCTGATCTTTTGGTTATGACATGTGATGGAAATTGATTACGGTCTTGCTGTGATGACCTAATGTGCTTGTGTGACTGAGAGTTGTGATTTATGAGTTGTGAGAACTCAACTAATGTCCTTTTGCTTATTTACTAATTTGCCTTTGGTCTGTGGTCTTATGCGGTGAGCCTGTGATGACCAATGCGGCAATGATTTTTAGTTTAGACATGGTGTAATATGAATTTATGTACTCATGTGATGTTACGCACTATTGTATTGATATGAAGACATGCTAAATAGCTGCCATTTGTCAGTTTGTGAGTTTGTCAATTGTGATTTATCTTGCTATTGACTATCATTTGACTCATTTCTTTATCATTAATCATGATTTGATTGACATGTGAATGTGGAATCAATACTTGATATTGTGCTATAGATTAGAACACTTATTTATTTACAGTGAAAAAATACATATATTTGATAGAATACTTGATTTTTTACATGCACATATATAATTATATGTATTTTTGAAAAAGTATATAACTATTTAGACCGTTTAACTTCGTTTAAACACTGTGTAAACAGCCTAAACACTAAATGAAGGGCGATCATGTAAAGACTGTTTACTGTTTAGGAAAACATTGCTCTTATCATGCATCATGTCATGCATTCCATCATGTTAAACAAGCATCATTTATTATGTGTAGTGCCTAGGAGAGTGAGAAGGTTCATGTTGCTCAAGTTTTGGAGGAGGTTCATCCACCATGGTGTTGGTGCCAAGTTTAGTTTGTGGATTCTGTGTGGAACTAACCTTCTCTACAATGCAGCCAAGCCTTAGAGCATAAACCCTTCTCTAATATTTACAAATCTTTATTACACTTTAAGTCTTGTAAGATGTGCATTATGTAACTAGGAGTTGGTCGAATATCGTTGATGCATTGATGCATGATTACCTTGATATTCAGGTATCCTTAGTTCTACCCTGTTAGTATGAGTAGGTCGATACCCTTTTTGCTTAGTATTGCTTAGACGCCGATAGAAGTTGAATGATGGTTTCATTGTTTGCGAGAAATAGGTTTTACCTTTGTTCGTCTCAGCTCCATTTATGGGTCTTGAGAATACCATGATATATGATAACATTGAATTGAGACCAGACGGGACTTGATGTTATGATAAGTGTTCTTGGGCAGATAGGTTTCCCTAGTCGTGCTCATCCCGCCTATGTCGATTAAGGACCGTTCGTTGTTGGCCCTTGGATCAAGATTTTTGTAGTACTGGCCACATACTCCGGTAATCCTAATACCTCACCTATTCCATTATGTGAAAAGGCAACCACGCACTGGGATTAGGAGATGGCGAGAGTATGTGTACCCACCCTATGAATCCGTCTAGGATGGCATAGTATGGTGGATTACTATACCCTCGGGTTGCTGTAGACCGGTTCATGTTTTGGAGGATCTGAGTGAGGGTTGATATGTGTAGGTCCATGACCTGCATATGTCGTGTGGTAAGGAAACCCCAGCTGGCCCTAATCGATTCAAATCATCGTTTTCTCTACGGTAACAGGAGACTTGATCCTCGCACCATCATCGTAGTTAATCAATGGAAACATGGTGACTTATGGATATGAGATAAGATGTGATGAGATGATTAATGAAGTGATTGATTTAGATCAGGTGCAAATTGGATACCCATAATGATATAATATGAAGCTAAAACATTGAAAGTAAGGATCCACTTGTAGTAAGTTTTCTACAAAAGTTTCTTGCTTCAAACCTGCCCATAAGCTTTCATATGCTAGGAGTCTTTTCTTTTAGCTGGGTAAGACTTGTTGAGTACCCTCAAGTACTTAGGGTTTGTTAACCCCTGTCATAGGTTCTGACTCTTGCTGCTAATCAAGGTCATGTCGGTGGGCTTGACATGTTCTGGTTGTCCCTTCTACCTTAGGTGCTTCAAGTGCTACTCACCTTTTGAATTCAAGTTAAGTTTTCACTTGCACATGTTTTGTAAACTAATGTTATAAGTTGGGTAAGTTATTTTTGTACCAACTATTGTAATGTTGTGGTAACTCCATGTTGATCATGTATGAGTTATAAATTGTGGATGATTCGTGATTCCCCGAGGACACCCGACAGACTACCAAAGTTATCTGGCTCTTATGTGCAGCAGTCAGAGGTCTTTAGGACAATGACATGTGCATGTGGGCCATATAATTTGGGTAGTTCTACCACAATGTTGAGCGCCGCTATCAAGGCTAAGACCAAGAAGAATGTGGTGGACAATGATAGCCGCAAGAGGGGACCCATAACACAGGCTATGGATATGGTTCATCCTCTAGGCAGAAGATCACACAAGCTTTGCCAAGGATTCTAGGCTACGCAGCACCTCGCCCAATGTGGATCTAGCCACGTGCTTCTCCATAGCACCAGCGGACATAGAAAGAGAAGGACAAGCAGGCAGCGATAGCTACCAGGGCATGTTTTGAGTGTGGTGGTTTTGGCCACTTCACTCATGAATGCCTAGTCAAGCTATAGAAGCAGCAAGCCATCGCATAGTGAGCAATAGCGCCCAAACACACTGGCAATGTGCCCAAGAACAATGCGCAGCTACACTTTGTTACCGTTGAAGAAGCTCAAGTGGATGATGGAGTGATAATTGGTGAGTTATCCATTAATTCCATTTTAGCAAGAATGTTGTTTGATTTTGAAGCATCTTATTCATTTATTCATGAGGGTTATGTTCGAGATAATAAGTTTCCAACTATGGAGTTTAGATTATTGCCCCTAGAATTACACAAGAGTCTAACCAAATAGTTAGCCAAGCTCGGATTGAAATAGCAGGTTTGGAATTTTTAGCCAACCTGATTGTTCTCAAGTTAGGGAGTGATGTGTATGTTATTTTGGGAATGAAGTAGATGGTTAAGCATCAATGTGTCATTAGGTGTGTACCTAGATCCATAGAGATTCAGCATCCCTCAGGAAACATGTTAGCTAACGCCACATATCCCACTTATGTAAGGAATGTGTTGGAATAACTCTTAAGTAAGCCATATATCTTAGGATATTATGCTCATGATTACCTTTAACACTAAGGTTTGCTCGAGGATAAGCAAAGGGCTAAGTGTGGGGGAGCTTGTTGGTGGTCCTTAACCCCAATTTGTAACCACCAACTTTCATATAAAATATGCTCAAATAAACACCAAACTTAGACATAGGGCTTTAGAACTAACAATTTGCACAAGTTTTGGTGTTTGACCAATTGTAGGAGGACATATCGGAATAGTGCAAGAAATGTACCTAAAGTGGACAAGACATACAACAAAACAAACACTAACACAAATACATGGAAAATACACCAAGAAGGTGCTTTCCAACGAAGCATAAAGCAGACATGTGCAAAGAATAAATGGAAGGGCCCATCAACTCAAGTCATCTTAGTGAAAGACCACCCAAGGAGCAGCCCACATCCACTCAGCAGTCCACCATGCAAAGGTCAAGGGTTGGCCGACCCCTAGGGTCAGCCACCCCCACCTAGCGCCGCTCGGCATCTCCTTCGTCTGGCGGTGGCATGGAGGCATGTATAGGCAGTGCATGTCGAGATTCGTCTAAATATAGCTCTCCAAACTGTCCTATGGGTGCTATAAAAGGAGGGGTAGAACTCTCATTCTAAAGACCACAGAAGGCAAAGAGCTTCTTCACTTTTGAGCAACACTCCAAGGGCATAGGCCCTAGATAACTAGTAGAGTAGTAAGGGAAAGATGTGAGGGAGAGCTTAGGGAAGCGTGGGGCTTGTCAGTGTCTTCCCAACTTGTACCTCGACGAGCATCTTTACTTCAACAGGTTCTCCCGCTAAGTGAGTATTTGTGGTTCTTTTGATTATAAAGTCTTTGATTAGTTAAGCTATACTTTTACATGTTTGCGGGTTTGTCGTCCATCCTTGTGGCGGTTGATCTAGTAGAAGGGCCCTGATAGAGACGGATAACCCTTGCATGCATGCTAGAGTAATAGTCAATAGCATAGACATGGTGTTTACGCTAGAAGCTATCTTTGTTGACCTTATTCCCCACAGTTGAAGGGTAGGCGGCAGGTGGTGATAGCCCTATCTGTCCCTTGTATTCCCCCATGTTCAAGTTCAATGTAAGCTATAGGCCGGCTTCACTTGGTAGACCAGGTGTGATCTGGTGCCCGAAGTGAGCGAGTAATAATAGAGTTTATCTATCCATAGACCCTATAATCATAGGAATCCATCTTTACATCTACTGGCATTACCCTTGTGTTGTCCTTGGATGAATTAGCTAGAAGAGTACCTCGGTTCCCTGTGGAAAATACGATACCTAAATACTTTCGAGTGAAGTGCTACAACAGTACTTCCGTGCGCTTGCAGAATATTTCTATTCGCATTAAGAAATACCAACAAGCATTTCTAGCATCATTGCCAGGGAATGGTTGCCATATTTTCTTCAAACCTGGTTTGTCCTCGTATCTGTATGTTTTCTTTTTATAAAAAATACACAAAAAAATATATTCACCATGAAAACCAATCCTATGAAATACCGGTCCGCTTCAAAGGGCGAGTTCTCCGAGCCACCACTAAAATCAAACTTTTCATCTGATTGTAAACTCCGCCCTGGCTTAATAGCCATGGTTTGGGCACAACCCTTCTCTGGGCACTATAATGAAAACCCCTACCATCACCAGCACAAGTTCAAGGAGATGTGTTTGTTGGTATATTTAATGCACATAGATAAATCCGCAAGCGCACAGATACCGCTGCAACTTTTACCCAAAAGTATTCCAAGTATCGTATCCATAGGGAAACGTGTGAGACTAACTATGATCTAACTTAACTACGGGTAGCAACAAAGTTGAGATAAATAGGAGTGTAGAGAGGAAAACTAAGGTTCTCTAGTTCTGACTAGGGTAAGCTATGTCTTCTACAATTCAACTAGGACATTACTAGGGAAAGACACCAGCAGAGGATGCTTTCCTTCATAACCACGTCCTACTTACGCCAACAGACAGGAGGTGGACTACAAAGGATCAACGAAGCTCTATAGTCAAGCTATATAGAACTGATGTCACACACGGGATCTACCACCATCCAGAATGCAGGGTGCATCCACGATTAACCTAAGTCTAAGCACCACGCTTACACTTATGATTCATACTTTGACCTAGAGTGTCTATAGATTAAAGCACTCAAAAGAGAGTCATGATCCTGATGAACAATATAAACAATTACTTACTTGAATCAGAAGTTGATTACCAGAGAAATCTCAAAGGCAAGCTCAAGTTTAACTTAGATCCACCAAGGTACAAGCTATAGAGAGAGCACCGATAGGCTAGCACTTCCTCCAAACTCTTCCCTCACTCTCTATCTCACTATTATTTACAAAATTAGATCCTATGGAGGACTAATCTTCTCTTGATAGCTGGCTTTGATCCTCATGATATGATATAGGGTTTTAGGATGGCTCTAGGGAGGGTGGCATGGGCTGGTATATAAAGGCCGGAGCATCCAACATGAGCCCTTGGATCAGACCAACTTAAAGGATGGCGTAGATGCAACCTAGGAGGCGTTGGAGAACCAACATTGCGACATGGAGGCTGACAGGTTGGCCTAGGGGTCAGGCATCCTACAGGTCAAGTTGGCCGACCCCACTTGGTATGCTTTAGTGGAGAGGCTCCTAGAGTCTTCTAGAATCTTCTCATGCTATTTACGTGATAGAATTCCATAATTTCCTTTGACGAATAAGTTCCCCTTGATAGTTTTCTGGATAAACCCTGCTAAAACATAGATTCACCAAAACTTGTAGAATTTATTAGTTGAAAACCCCTATACCTATGTTTGGTGATGGAATTAAGTATAAATACATGTTATGTTGATGGTTTATAATTGATGTTAGTGACCGTCAACAAGTTCCCCCAAGCTTAACCTTTACCAGTCCCTGAGCAAAGCTAAACTCAGCAATGGATCAGGACTTGCTACAATGTTTTCATGCCTCAAAAGTACACATGCGTTCAATCAAAAATTCTCCTCTAGATTAGAATAAACTGATTTGACTTTCAAACTTACCCATATTACCTTCAACCATGGGGCTTCTTAACCTTGACTTGGGTCTTGAGCAATTGAAAGATAGAATGATCAAGTCAAGCGCTATGTCTCAAGTTCTTTGTTCCACCATTGTTCCAGAGTTTTTATAAGTTTTCAAAATAAAACTCATAGATTCCATTGTATGACACTCTCAAGTCTCTAAATATATGTGGTATTTGTGGATCCTCACCAAAGGCAGTAAAAATGTTATGCCTTTTTTCTCTTCCTACAACTAAAGCTTATGTGGAGTTTATAGGTAGGGAGAAAGCTAGAGCATACTTGCAATGCATATATTGTAAAGTCAAACAATGGATCCAAAGAGAGTTGAGTCATACAATCAATTTAAGATGTGCATGTGTGTGGATATATGGTGGCTAACCTAATTCTACTATGCTCCTTGAAAACATATCTCTCGTTTGAAACTTGGAAACATTTGCCAGAGAGCAGGGGCTATCTTATTCATCTCTCTTTCTCTTCTCTTTTTTTAGGTGGGCAGCTAAGTACCCATTGTTTTAGATATCTCAGACACTTGTCCATTTTTTCTCATCTCTTTGTTTCTTCTTTTTTTATGAATAACTTTTGCATAGCCCCATGTCTCTTTTCTAGAAACAAAACTTTGAGAGATAGCAACAAGAGCTTGGAGCATTTATTTGGTGGATGAAAAACCTATCAAGCATGCTATGTGTTCACTCCCAGTGTAGGAGTAAAACATTTTTTGGTGGATCTAGATGAAATACATGTTTTGCGTACTCCTAATGTAGGAGCAACAGGTATCTATGGTGTGTATGTGATCTTGATTTTAAGAGCATGACAAACCTCTCATAAGGGTCAACAAAGCTTGACAAAACTCAATGCAAAAGCAAGCAACATATGTGGACATTTTCCTAGCCTAAATAACATATATGGCTCTAGTGGGAATTCAAGTTTTGTCATACATGAACTCATCATGTAGCATTTTTGTGTTTTTCAAAAGATAAATCTCTAGAACTTTAGTGTCACTTGGAATAAGATAAATAATAGCTCAGACCTTCTCATATCATATCCGTCAATTACCTAGACTTAGATCAATCATTCACTACCCACAAGTTTCAAGTTCAGAGTAAATCTTTATATCAAATCAGTCGTATCCAAAACTCAGGAGAATTTGAGGCTGAAAATGAGGTACTTGAAAGGAATTACAATAGAGCAACTATTCATTATTTCTATTTAAGAGATTATTCTAAGTCCTCCTTATTTTATTCAACTCTTAAAAATAAATTAAAGCAAACTAGACACACCTTTTTATTTTGTTTTGACTTCACCATTTTCTTAACTATTTAAAAGAAACTAAAACTAGAACAAAGGGAAAGCATACTTACCTAGATACACAGGAGTCCTTCTCCCCAAGCTAGCTCTTTCGGTGAGGGTTTGGTGTTTTAAGTCCTTCGAACTGGACTTCTCCTTGTGAAGTTCATTGATCAAGAATCTCAGTTCGCTCTGATGATGAGGATTCTTGTGCTGGTGCCTCTAATGGTGATGTCACCTTTTTCCGCCAAACACGTCTTGGTTTTGAGTTTTGATTTTGGTTTAGCAGGTTTAGAACCTTTACTTGTAGAAATTGGGGAGTCGACTGTCTTCCCCCACACTTTGCTTGAAGTGTGTCATGCTCATAAGACAAGGTAGAGATCAAGTGCATGGGCTTTGTTGGTGGGAAACACCAACAGAACCAAAAGTTTACTTATTCTTCTCTAACCTTAGGCGCATTGAACAAGATGAAGTTGATGTTGTGTGTTTCGTTCACTTATGCCATGGGTGATAAGATCAAAAGATTCAGCTGCTTAACCTATGGAAGGATTGTCCATAAGGTATTAATCTTTACATGATTATGACTATCATCTTCTAGAATTAGGATGTGCACTATTTAGCTTATTTGGTTAAGACTATGGGATCAAGAAAGTGGTGCTAGGAACAAGCTTAAAGAACAAGACATGTTGAGCTAATCAGGTTTGATTAGGTAAATTGTAAGTCAAACATATTTTGTTTCTTATTTATGTGCCTACCAGAATCAAGGAAAAGCTTTTTAAATAATGACAATTTCCTTAGGATGTTGTCTTTGTCATTGGAGCATAATGTCACCATATGACGAAGGGTAGATGACTCGTGATGGTCCTTTAGTATAGAGCTTTTTAAATAATGACCATTACTTTAGTATAGAGATTATGTTTTATACAAGCATGGCTCAAGGCAAAGGTAACTTGCAGCAAAAGACAAAGTGAATGAAACTTTGGTACTTACAGTTCTTTCATCCATGTTGAATGAGGTATGTAGTTCTTACATCTATAATGAATGAGTTGTGTCTTGCTTCATCTCCAATTTGAATTCATCTCATGACTTACCAATATTAAATTAAAAGTTTTTTACATAGGGTTAGTCCAATAAAATGACCAGTATCTATTATAGCATATTCTTGGTTCAAAAATCAACCTAGACACCATGTCTAATTTGATTCTGGAAGGCATTTTAACCTAAGCACCATGCTTAATTTAAAAGCCTTTGGAAGTACGATCAGCACCCCTAAAGTAAGCTCCATGCTTAATTTAAAAGATGTATGAACATATTCCAAACCTCGAACATACTATAGTAAACAAAGGTAGCATGAAAGCATTACAAAGATTTATTCAATTGGAGATGAAAAAGCATGATTTAAAGGTAGAGACAACCAAGATGAATTAGCAACATGGCATAAGATTTTTCAAAGAAGCCCATTCCCTAGGCTTGAATTTTGCAAGGCAAAGTCAAGTTTGGATGGATGTGATTCAGTGTTGCATGATGATTGGTTGGACATACCTTGAGTCATCAT
This sequence comes from Miscanthus floridulus, assembly GCF_019320115.1. Lineage (NCBI taxonomy): Eukaryota > Viridiplantae > Streptophyta > Magnoliopsida > Poales > Poaceae > Miscanthus > Miscanthus floridulus. Next base: position 49,207 of record NW_027097966.1, on the reverse strand, counting down.
CCTTCATTCTTTTTGCTTCAAACCTAGAATGGTTAGTGACAAAAATACCTAAAGGAATATTTTCACAATTATATTTCTATGGTCATTTCACAAGGGCATTATTGCGAAAGGTGAAGGCTCATGTTATCTCCCAAAAGTGCTTGTTTAGGACAAAAGCCTGTCCTTAGGAAACCTTCAAATTGTTTCTATTTGGTGAAGCGGTTTCCCCTCCAACACCAATTTTTGGGTGCCTATCTCAAGATTTATGCTAACGAGATTTGCAATATTTATGATAAACATATGCATATACAACCACCCTTTCAAAGTCTTTATGAACAAGGAGTATGAGGGGATTGAAGATCTTGTGTGTGGCAATGTTAGAGAGACCAAATGATTCAGGAGATTTCTTATGCGAGCATGGATTCGATGAGGTGTTAATGAAATAGCTTCCATGCTCATCTATGTTATCTTCCTTTTCAAGTTTCAAGGTTGATTCTTCATGAATGTCCATAGGTGAAAACATTGTTTCCATCATTCCATGGCTATGACATTCATTGGATGTTTTATTATCCAAGATTTCCCATGGATTGGTGGCTCTCGGGTTGATCTCGTCTAAGGCCTCCTCCCAACTTGGATGAGTCATGTTTATTAAAGAGATTGATTTAAGCTCACCATTTGGATCTAAGCCAAGTTTGGATTCTACCCATAAGGCTTTGTCCTTGTCCATCCATTCTTTAGCAACAACATACAAGTTCTTAATACATTCCAGCCATTGTCATTGCTCTTTATAGTCATCGTTATGGCCTTCATGATTCCTATGCTTTGGTTGTCTTAGTAGATTTCTAGGGTCATCATGAGACTTAGGAGAGAGAGCATAAGAGGGATTATCGGGATCAAGGATGGGTTGAGAGATGGGTTCAGATGAGACATCTAATGTGGACATAGAAGGGGAGAGGATAGGAATGGCTTCAAGATGGCTTAGCTCTCCTTCTATGGCATTACTTGAAATGCCATCCTTGAATTCTTCTCAATGTCCTATATGGGAATAAGGACACTTTCTAAGAGATCCCTTCTTGAGTGGATTTGAATTATATTTGCTTGAAGGTCTCTTATGAAGATGAGAATTTAATGTTCTCCCAAAATCTATACCAAAGAGGTCATCCTTAATTTCAATAGGGATTTCCAAAGGTGGAATTCCTTCTTCTCTTGGGGGATTTTGGGGTATTGGTGTTTAGGATTGATAGCTAAATCTTAGAATTGAAGTGGTTGTGATTTGGCTATCAGAATTTCCTCTTCTTGATCAGGAGATGATTTCTTCTCTTACTCGGGTAGTTCATTATGAATGCTAGTGCAGGGAGTATTTCCACTAATTCTATCAAGCATAGCCCTTGCTTCACTAGTAGACAAATGAAGGAAAGCTCCTCTAGAGGCTGCATCAAGGGATTCCATGGAATCCTTGCTAAGACCCATGTAAAAATGTTGAAGAAGTATAGGGTCTTGAATAGCAAGGTCTGGGCCAGTGATGAGGAGTTCATTAAAATGATCCCATGATGTACCAAGAGATTCTTCTTCTAGTTGTCTAAAATTTAGAACCTCTTTTTGAAGGCTAACCACTTTAGAGATGGGAAAGAAACGTAAACAAAATTTAGAGCATAATGTTTCCCAATCTCCTTGCATACTTCCTACGGTTTGACTGTACCAATGTTTAGCTCTTCCCATCAAAGAGAATAGAAACAACTTCCATCTTATGGTTTTGTCAGACATGCCAGCGATACGCAAGCTTGCACAGGTCTGTTCAAACTCTTGTAGGTGTGAGTATGGGTTTTCGTTGCCTTCTCCTGAGAAGGATTTATCCTGAATTAGTTTTATAAAACATGGGCGCAGCTCATAGCTAGGTGTTAGGATAGGCTCTGAAGATTTTGGTGGCTCTAAGCTTGCGCTCATGGGTTTAGCATATTGATATATAGGAGTGGAATCCATGCTAAAAGAAAAAGTAAAATAAAATAAAGAATAAAAGATAAAATATTAAGCTAGGATTGAAGTTAATTCAGCAACTGTTTCCCAGCAACGGCGCCATAAAGCTTGTTGGTATATTTAACGCACATAGAGAAATCCGCAAGCGCACGGATACAACTATAGCTTTTACACAAAAGTATTCCAAGTATCGTATCCATAGGGAAACATGTGAGACTAACTACAATCTAACTTAACTAGGGGTAGCAACAAGGTTGAGATAAATAGGAGCGTAGAGATGAAAACTTAGGTTCTCTAGTTTGGACTAGGGTAAGCTATGTCTTCTACTATTTAACTAGGGACATTACTAGGGAAAGACACCAGCAGAGGATGCTTTCCATCATAACCATGTCCTACTTGGGCCTACAGATGGGAGGTGGACTACAAAGGATCAACGAAGATATATAGTACAGGCTATATAGAACTGATGTCACACACATGATCTACCACCATCCAAAATGCAGGGTGCATCCATGATTAACCTAAGTCTAAGCATAACGCTTACACTTATGATTAATACTTTAACCTAGAGCGTCTATAGATTAAAGCACTCAAAAGCAAGTCATGATTTTGATGAACAAAATAAACAATTACTTACTTGAATCAGAAGTTGATTACCAGAGAAATCCCGAAGGCAAGCTCAACTAGAACTTGGATCCACCAAGGTACAAGCCATAGAGAGAGCACCAATAGACTGACACCTCCTCCAAACTCTTCCCTCACTCTCTATCTCACTATTATTTACAAGACTAGATCCTATGGAGGACTAATCTTCTCTTGATGGCTGGCTCTAATCATCATGATATGAATTAGGGTTTCAGGATGGCTCTAGGGAGGGTCGCAGGGGCTGGTATATATAGGTCACAGCATCCAACATGAGCCCATAGATCAAACTAACTTAAAAGACAATGTAGATGCAACCTAGGAGGCAGTGGAGAACCAACATTGTGATGCGGAGGCTGATAGGTGTGCACAAGGATCGGGCGGCCTACAGGTGGGTTTGCCCAGCCCCACATGGTAGCCCTTTAGGGTATGGTTTGGTGGAGAGCCTCCTAGAGTCTTCTAGAATCTTCCCACATTGTTTACACGATGGAATTTCATAATTTTCTTTGACGAATAGGTCCCCCTTGATGGTTTTCTAGATAAACCCTGCTGAAAACACAGATTCACCAAAACTCATGGAATTTATTAGTTTAAGCCCATATACTATGTTTGGTGATGGAATTAAGAATAAATATAGGTTATGTTGATGGTTTATAATTGATGTTTATGACCATCAATAGTGTTCATGCCTTGGCATGACACAAGAAACTCTTAAGTGGAAATTATTTGCCTTCTCTCTAATGGGGAAGGCGAAGCAATGGTACACACATGCCATAGAAAGTATGAATGGAGACTTGGATGAACTTAAAGAGAAGTTTTATCTTGCATTCTTCCCTATGTCCTGCATCGACTCTCTACCAAGGGCAATCCTCGACTTTGAGCAGCGCAAGGAGTATATAGGTGTAGCCTAGGTAAGATTTTTAGTGTTAATACACACCAGCTCAGACTTGTCTTTACCAATGGCATATTGTTGCATCTCTTTTGTCTGGGTATTGACATAAATGTTGACCTATGCCTAGACGCGACTGTCGAAGGACGGTTTACACACAAACCCATAACAGAACAAGTGAAATACCTTGAAAACTTCCTAGAAAACTACACCTTCCCTGTCATGAGAACTAGAATCCTCCAGGCAAAAGTCATGTCGAGCGTTGAGCAATCCTCATCAGTCAAATCCAAATTCATACCATCCCTAGATTTGACTAATGAGCCCTCACCTGAACCACGAGCACCGAAGGAAAGAGTGATTTATCCTTTAGAATTCCCCATTGAATTCAGGAATTTTGGCAATACCTTGAAATATTTTAGGCATGAAAAGCTTACATGTCCTTCTGAGGAAGTTTTCCCTAAGATAGAGCCATCAAAGGAATGGTTGTTGGAAGTAAAACGTTCTTCCAAAGCAATTTGAATTCTTTCAGCTTCCACAACCATGCCTTGTTCATTGAAGGGAACAAACATAGAAGCCCTACACAACCCCATAGTCAGGACTAGTATCATGTCAGAATTCCTTGCAAAAACCTCTTGGGTAACATGCCACTAGTCCCATCAAATAAACTTTTCAAAAGTCCCTCGAGACTCATTTTTGAGTGTTTGGGATCGTCAGGAACGTGCTGATTAAAATTAATGAAACTGAGGTACACCTAGACTTCCACATCTATACCATCCTTGATTCTGATCTTCTTATAGGCCACCCCTTCAAAATACTTTTTCAAGAAAAACCATCCCATGGAAGCCTTAGTGAGGAGTTTGGGAAAGCTACTTCCGCTGCTCACTTAGATATCCCAAAGGCGGAGCATCATCCCAACAATGACCCATTCGAGGAGGTGAAATTCGTAAGCCAAGTCCCTGGCCATAAAAATGTTGTCCACGATAATAATCAAGGCTCAACATTGTTTACACATGATATGTCTGTTGAGAATGAAAACTTATGTGCCATGGACATTTTTCTTAGTACTCCGTGGTCCTACGAGGAACACAACCACCTATCACTCCTCATTTACAAACTTTTTGGAAGGATGGTTGTGGATACATATGTTTATCACAAATATTGCAAATCACATAGTTGCACTATGTAACACCCTAAAATTTGCATTCTTTTAAAATAGTTAAATTTGATATATTTATGCAATTATGTGTGCATTCAAATATAGGAAAATAATAATTTTTGTGAAATTAAAATCAATCACAAGGATAGATACATGTTGATGCACTCATGCTGCATTTCCTTTATTGTGTTGAGTGGTTTTGATCCAAAAGTCAAAAGGATTCAAAAATCACTTGAAAATGAATCTAGAAAACTGATTTCGAAAAAAAGCAAATTCTTTTCCCTCCCCCTCTCCCTTCCCCTTTCTAATCTGAGCCACCCATCGCTTGATCAACGGCCATGGATGGCCGATGCCCCTTCACATGGCAGAATTGCTTAAGAGCCCCTCAGTTTTATTCTTTTTACACCCGCGGTCCTCAGCTAGATGAAAATCCGGATTTAATTAAATTCAAAAATAGTTCATTCTATTTACAGAAATGCCACTGCATTGTTTTGCTTATAAAATCATCGTTTTAGCTCCGAATCGACCCGTTCAAATTATGTTAGGTTTGTAATTAAGTTCTCTACATGTTAATACCACTGTCAAACATGTTTGCAACATTTAAATTTTGAGGTTAGATTTAATTAAATAAATTGCTATAGGAAACCCCATTTAATTCATAACTTTCGTGCTTTAGCTCTGTTTTCGTTAACATCGCGTCTATGTGATCGTAGAGAGACATAGATTCTTTTTAAGAACCTTCTTATCTTATTTTTATGCCTTGGTGTACTATTCTAATCCCATAATTGTTTGCTTTGCATGAATGCCTTTGGAATGCTTGTATGTTGCTTTGTTGGTCGAGTTCAGACGGTGAGGAGAACGTTGGAGACAAAGAGTTCTTTGATGACTAGCAGGAGCAGCCCAAGTTTATTGAGCAAGGCAAGTACAGCATGGGATCTACCTTGATGTCCCATTCACCATTTATTAATTTCTCATTTGCATGTGTCTAATTTGGATACCCATAAGGACATCGTAGTGATTGAGTATCCTGTTTCCTTGTCTCCTATGGGTTATATGCATATGGGTAGTTTGCTAGCGCTCAATGTAACTGTACATGATCTACATAATGACTAATGGTTCTATGGAATGAAAAGGTAAAAATTTGCTTTTAAACAACTAAATTATAGGGCGAAGGAGCAAATGACTTTTGATCATGATGCTCTTGGCCCTCCATAAGGACTTATCTATCGGCAAAAGCTAGGACTGACAGTGCAACCATGAGGGTCACATGGTTCTGACTTTAGCTCAGTAATAGGATATTTTCTAGCTTGTTAGAGGTTACCTTCATGGCGCAAAAGGGGCTTGCCACGTTGGGTATAGGGCTACCTCTATTCCTATGTGTATAGCCGCAATGGAGATGTGCCATAGGAAAGGGGGGTTCCTACATCTGCCTGCCGAGGAAACCTAGCAGCCCTAACTTGTTAGAGAAACCTATGAAATGGCTTCATAGTGTACCCCGCCCGCTCACCTTGGCATTGTTATGGGAGTAATTAACCCGGGCATATGGGAATCACGACTCATGGCGAATGTGCACAACCTCTGTAGAGTGTTACAAACTATTATAACAGTCGTGCTCATGGTCACGAGCGGCCTGGAAAGCTCACAGAATAAATGGTTACTTATTGTTGTTCATTTATGATGTTCTACGATGATAATATGATTCAATTGAATCTAATATCTGATCATGTTGGTTTAATTGGAGCTTAAGCATAACTTGATAATAGTTGATGATAAAATCTTGAATTACTAAAAGTGCTAACCGCAGTAAACTAGAGTCACCCTTTTTGAGCTTTCATAACCCCATGTTATCTTGTTAAGTATGGGAAGTACTTATGCTTGTTTACTTTAAATATTGGATAAAAATCCCGGATGGGTAACAGATGTCAACAGATATGAGGAGTTTCCAGAGGACTTTAGGCTTGTGGTCAACCAGTTGACCGTCCCTGTGTTGGAGCTATCACGAGAGAGCTACCTTTTTATTTTCCACTGTGTTGTGTAAGACTATGTGATGGTATTAATCGTGATGTAAGATACACCGTGATGATACTTTTTGTAATTTGTCAACTTATGTGTGTGACTAATCCCTAGGCACACATGAGATTTATGCATTCAATTTTATCCTTACAATTGGGTGCGACACACTATGGTACTAACCTTGTAGATTAAATAAAGATGCTAAATGTTTGGTGTGGAGGTGGGAACTACACCACCATCGATGGCTGCAAGATGAAATTCCCAAGGTCAAACTTATGACCATAAAAAAAGCACTATCAGGAGATACCCTAGATTATCATAAAAAAATCAACTTTTCTTATTAATAAAAGAAAGAGCATGTTTTCAAGTTAGTATGCACCTTTGGGTATTCTTTGTTACTAACCCTTTCAGGTTAAGAACAAAAAGAATGAGGGTACATAATGCTAGAACACATGGGAGCCGCATCAACCATATGACTTTTGGTGATGGAACACACTCAAAGAGGAGGCCCTGGATCTACACACTTGACTTTTACACAAAACTCCAAGTGTGGGGGAGGATGGTGAGAGTCCTAAAGTTCCATATACACCAATGATCATCTTGCTTAAAAAAGAGAAATGATGATGTTAGCTCTACTTTGCTATAGAAAAAAAGGAGAATACAAAAAAAATCTATTATAAAAAATGAATAATGATAGCTCTATCTTACTGAAAAAAGATAGAAAATATTTATATATATATATAATAAGCTAAAAAAGACAAAGAAAGAGAGAAGGAGGATTCTCCTATAAACCTTTGCTCACCTAAACCATATGTGATGAAGCCACCGCCACAGCAACATCAAAGAATCCATTCACATATGTGGATGATAAGTACACTCAGGTATGCAAAGGTAAATAAATGATTCACTAACTCATTTTACTCGTACTTGTCTCCATGAGATCATACAAATTCATGCCTCTCTTGTTTATGTAATATGCTCTGGTTTGGGTGTACTCGTATATGGTATATCCATAGCCTTTTTTTTAAATTAAGCATGGTGCTTAGGTCAAAATAGCCTTCTTTAATCAAACTTTGACATGGCGTTGAAATTTGATTAATGAACTTTGAGTATTATTTTCATAAACAATAGAAGTAATCTACTATGAAGATAAATCAAGGCTATGATTATTTTTGCAAACTTTACCTTAGCCTTGTTTATGCTAAATGATAAAAAGTTGGGTGAACCCATAAAATAAAATAATAATAATAATAATAGTAATAATAAATAACAAAATAAAAGTAATAATAATTATAATAAAGTTAGGCTCCCCAGTATCCCAACTGGTAGAGTCCTTGTCTGTTCCTTTTGTTTTTCTTTGTTAAATAAAAAGCAGGTACAACAATAAGTGTGGGGGCTATCTCTCAAGCATGACAAACACACATTTGAGATCTCCCACCAACACGTTGCACAAACATCGTTTGATCCAACATGCAGAAGGACAGGACAAATGGCTCAAGGGAGTATTGGCTGAACTTTTGGTTTAGTCAAACCACCTCTAACGTAACTCCTTTGTCTTCAATGACGGTTTGTGCAACACTATCCTCAACTCCCTCCAACTTTGATTTTGAACAAACATAAATCTTGATCACTAAAATCAAACTCAATTCATCTTTATTGTCTCCTCCTGATGAACAATGCCCCTATGCACCACACTTCATCTAATTTTTTTGAAAAGTGACATGTTCATAACATGTTTAAGATAGAAGCTTGCATAAAGTTTGTTCCATATACATACACTTATGCTTGTGGGAAAATATTCTAATAGGACATTCATGTTGACTAAGTTATTGTGAAGTGTGATATAGTTCTGACTTAGAAATCCTACCATTTCTATTCAAAGTACTTGGAGAATTTATTTTAATAAAAATATAAAACCATAGTATCATATACTCCTCATTTGGTGAGCAATTCCTACCAAAGCCAAATTCGACATCTTGTAGAGTTTCAAGCCTTGCACATATGCTGCTTGTTATTGTGTTGAGTTTGGTCAAGTCTTGTTGACCCCTGTTGAGAGATTTATCATGCTCCCAAGATCAAGATCATGTACACTCTACATACATACGCTGCTCCTACATGGGAGTATGCAAAAACATGCTTCCACCAAGATCCACTAAAAACTCTACTCCTACACTAGGAGTAGACAAAATGTTTATTAGGCAAATACTCCATGTTCTAAGAAGATAAAGATCTCTCTCTAAATTTGTGGTTTAGAAGAAGAGACATGGGCAATGCAAAAAATATATATTTGGACACATGAAGGTCCAATGTACAAAAAGAAAAAAATGATGAGCACTTGAAGGCTCATGTATTGAAAAAAGAGGGGGAAGGAAGAAAGATAGCCATGTTTCAAAATAATAAGTTATAGTGAGAGATCATATCTACAAAAGGAGTATAGTTTTAGTTTACCTTTTTCCACACACATGCACATCTTGATCTAAGAGTATGGCACTTCTCTCCTTGGATCCTCAATTTGACTTTACAACATATGCAATACAAGTATGCTATATTGTTTATCCCTACCTAAAGCCCCACATAAACCCTTTTAGAGATAGGAGAAAACAAAAGAAGGCAAAACATTACTATGCCTTGGTAAGGATTTAGACACCATTGAGTGATTTGAGAGTGCCTTTTGAGGAGTATAAAGTGAACTATGCTTTTCTTGAGAAAAACTTTCAAAACTCCAAGTTACTAAGATGTGAAATTGGGAAGATGATTTTGTTTCAAGAACTGTTCTGCTTTCCAACAACGCAAGGAAACATGTTAGCTAACACCACATATCCCACTTGTGTAAGGAATGTGTTGGAATAACTCTTAAGTAAGCCATATATCTTAGGATGTTATGCTCATGATTACCTTTAAGACTAAGCTTTGCTTGAGGATGAGCAAAGGGCTAAGTGTGGGAGAGCTTGTTGGTGGTCCTTTACCCCAATTTCTAACCTTCAACTTTCATATAAAATATGCTTAAATAAACACCAAACTTAGACATAGGGCTTTAGAACTAACAATTTCCACAAGTTTTGGTGTTTGACCAATTGCAGGAGGGCATATCAGAATAGTGTAAGAAATGTACCTAAAGTGGACAAGAAATACAACAAAACAAACACTAACACAAATACATGGAAAATACACCAAGAAGGTGCTTTTCGATGAAGCATAAAGCAGACATGCGCAAAGAATAAATGGAAAGGCCCATCAACTCAAGTCATCTTGGTGAAAGACCACCCAAGGAGCAGCCCACATCCACTTAGCAGTCCACCACGCGAAGGCGGCGGCAAGAGGCTTCAGTCAAGGGTTGGCCGACCCCTGGGGTCGGCCACCCCCACCTAGCGTCGCTTGGTGCCTCCTTTGTCTAGCAGTGGCATGGAGGCATGAATAGGCGGTGCACACCGAGATTCATCTAAATATATCTCTCCAAACCGCCCTATGGGTTCTATAAAAGGAGGGGTAGAACTCCCATTCTAAACACCAAACAAGGCAAAGAGCTTCTTCACTTTTGAGCAACACTCCAAGAGCTTAGGACCTAGATAGCTAGTAGAGTAGTAAGGGAGAGATGTGAGGGAGAGCTTGGGGAAGCACCAGGCTTGTCGGTGTCTCCCCAACTTGTACCTCAATGAGCATCTTTACTTCAATGGGTTCTCCCGCTAAGTGAGTGTTCATGGTTCTTTTGGTTAAAAAGTCTTTGATTAGTTAAGCTATACTTTAACTTGTTTGCGGTTTCATCATCCATCCTTATGGTGGTTGCTCTAGTAGAAGGGCCCTGATAGAGATGGATAACCCTTGCATGCACGCTAGAGTAATAGCCGATAGCGTAGACATTGTGTCCTAGCTAGAAGCTATCTTCATTTACCTTAAGGGGTAGGCGGCAGGTGGTGACAACCCTATCCATCCCTCATATTCTCCCACATCTAGGTTCGACGTAGGCTATATGTTAGCCTCGCTTGCCAGACTAGGTGTGATCCGGTGCCCGAAGTGAGCAAGTAATAGTAGAGTTTATCTATCCATGGACCCTATAATCATAGGAATCCATCTTTACCTCTACTGGCTCTACCCTTGTGTTGTCCTTAGACGAATTAGCTAGAAGAGTATCTCCGTTCCTTGTGGAAAATATGATACCCTAAATACTTTTAGGTGAAGTGCTACAACAGTACTTCCGTGCGCTTGCAGAATATTTCTGTTCACGTTAAGAAATACAAACAAGAACCAAGTCCAACATATCAAAAGGTGTTGAGCTAGTTCCAGTTGTGTGTGAATTTGCCGATGTGTTCCCAAAAGAGTTAACTGGAATGCCCCCAAAGAGAGACATAGAGCTCCTAATCCATTTAGAACCTGGAACTGCGCCTGTGTCAAAACCTCCATATAAGATGGCACCACCTGAGTTTGAAGAGATGAAGAAAAAGCTAACAAGTATGTTGGAGAAGGGTTACATTAGACCTAGTTCTTTTCCATGGGGATGTCTTGCTTTATTTGTGGACAAGAAGGACCACAACCTAAGGATGGTAGTAGATTATTGATGACTCAATGCAAGAACCATTAAGAATAAGTATCCGCTCCCGAGGATTCATATTTTGTTTGATCAACTTAATGGAGCCAAATTCTTCTCTAAGATCGATTTGAGATTGGGGTATCATCAAATTTGAATCCGAGAAGGGGATATACCAAAAACTACATTTTCTATGTGGTATGGTTCTTACGAGTATACAGTCATGTCCTTTGGATTGACTAATGCTCCAGCATACTTCATGTATCTCATGAATTCAATCTTCTTTGAAGAGTTGGATGTGTTTGTGATTATCTTAATTGATGATATCTTGGTATAATCAAAGATTGAATGAGATCACATGAAACACTTGAGAATTGTGTTGTAGAAGCTAAGAGATCATAAGTTATATGCCAAGTTTAGCAAGTGTGAGTTTTGGCTCACCGAGGTTTCCTTTTTGGGACATATTTTATCTCATAATGGAATCTCAATGGACCCAGCAAGATCAAGGATGTAGTGGAATGGGTTACTCCCTCTAAGGTGAAGGAAGTTCGAGGCTTTCTTGGATTGATGGGTTATTACCATCGATTTGTGCCAGACTTCTCCAAAATTGCAAAGCCATTGACTGAGCTCACTAAGAAGGATGAGTTTTATGTTTGGACAGAGGCAAGGGAAGAAGCTTTCCAAGCTTTAAAGAAAAAGCTAGTTACAAACACCTATGCTAGTCCAACCCGACCTCACTAAGCGCTTTGAAGTTTATTGTGATGCATCCAATGTTGGATTGGGTTGTGTACTTATGCAAGATAGACATGTCATAGCTTATGCCTCTAGACAATTGAAGAATTCTGAGGTGAACTATCCTACTCATGATCTTGAGTTAGCCGCAGTAGTTCATGCCTTGAAGATTTGGAGACACTATTTGTTTGGTCAGCCATGCATTATTTTCACTGACCATAAGAGCTTGAGGTATTTCTTCACACAATCAGAGCCCAATATGAGGCAAAGAAGGTGGTTGGATTTAATTAAGGATTATGATTTGAACATCCAATACCACCTAGGAAAGGTGAATGTAGTAGCTGATGCCTTGAGTAGAAATGCCAGTTGTAGTTGCACCTTGGTAGAGAGAAATATGGATTCGTTATGTCAGGATATGCAAAGGTTGAATGTATCCTAGATAGCTGAAGGTTCCTTGTCTATGTTGCAAGTGACTTCTCACTTGTTACAGTACATTAAAGCAGGGCAACACTTAGATGAAGATCTTGTTACCATCAAAGAGAGGATAAAGGATCCAAAATATAAAAGTTTCCATTTGAATCACTCGAATATTTTATGGTTTGGGAAAAGACTGGTAGTACCTTACCAAGAGAATCTAAAGAAGCAAATCCTAAATGAGGCCCATGAATCACTATTTTCTATCCACCCTGGAAGCAACAAGATGTTTAGGGATGTGAGGAAAAGATTCTAGTGGAAAGATCTAAAATAGGATATTGCAAGGTTTGTTGCGGAATGTGATGTTTGATGTAGAGTAAAGGCCGAACATCTTAAGTCAACCGGAACTCTCCAACCATTACCTATACCAGCTTGAAAATGGGAAGATATCACCATGTATTTCATAATGGGTTTACCAAAGACTTCTAGTGGGTATGATTCCATTTGGTTAATTGTTGACTGACTTACAAAGTCTGCACACTTTTTACCAGTCAAGGTCACTTATCTAGTTCCCAAGTATGCAGAAATATATCTTGCTCAGATCATTTGTTTGCATGGAATTCCCAAGACAATAGTTTTGGATAGAGGTCCACAATTCACGTTAGACTTTTGGGATGAGTTGCACAAGGCAATGGGAACAACGTTGTTGCTCAGCACCGCTTATCACCCACAGACTAGAGGTCAAACCAAAAGAGTTAATCAGATTTTGGAAGATATGTTGAGAGCTTGTGCTCTAATATATAGTTCTAGTTGAGACACTTGTTTGCCATTTGCCCAATTTTCCTACAATAATAGTTATCAAGCTAGTATCAATATGAGTCCATACGAGGCCCTATGTGGCAGAGATTGTATGACTCCACTCAATTGGTCCGAAGTTGGAGAAAGAAGATTGTATGGCAATAAGAAGGTCAATGAGACCAAAGAGAAAGTTAAGCAAGTGAAGATTGGTTTGGAAGCCGCACAAGATAGGTATAAGGCTTATGTCGATGACCACAGAAGGAATGTGGAGTATAAGATTGGAGAATATGTATATTTGAAGGTTACACCATTCAAGGGTACCTAAAGGTTTCAAGAGAAAGGAAAAAATGCTCCAAGGTATGTTGGTCCATTTTGGAGTGAAGGTTGCTTATGCACTAGCCTTGCCTGATTCAATTTTAGGAGTGTACAATGTCTTCCATGTATTTCAACTAAAGAGATGTTTAAGAGCACCTGAAGAAGAGGTCAATTTACAAGATATTGAAATCAATAAGAATTTGAGCTACAAGGAGCATCCAATTACTATCCTTGATTTTTTGAAGAGGATGACTAGAACAAAAACCATCAAGATGGTGAAGGTGCAATGGAGCAGTCACTCGATTGAAGAAACAACTTGGAAGGTTGAGGACAAGATGAGAATGGAATACCCTTACCTTTTTGAGCCAAGGTACTAGTTTAGGATAATTTTTAGTTTGAGTTGGGTTTTGAGTTCTTAGTGTTGGTAGAAGGGAATTAAAACCTATTTTCCTTGAATTTTCTCCCTTGATTGCATAAAACCTACTTTTGAAGAATCTTGGGGCATGATTATTCTTAGGGGGGAGAGTTGTCATGACTTGGTCTTGACACCCTTGTAAGCATCAGCATCATAAGCATCTCTGCATTTGAAATCTAAAAACTAGAAACTAAACTACACTAAATTCTACATTAAGACTACTCACTGTTGACTTGATAGATGGTCTGCCAACACCACTAGACCATCCACCAATTGACTTGATAGAGTTCAATCCCTATTAGTCAGTAAACTGACACCACCGAACAGTCCATCATCATGATGGAGCATTCAATAGAATCATCCCATGTAGAAATGTGAAGTGTAACTTTGAGAGTTCACCTGGCCCCACCCAAGTGCACACCTGTCCAGCTCATGAGATGGCCAAGGTAGAGCACCCACTAGCTCACTCACTCATTCTTGCACTCCCACTATCTCTCTAGTTCATCTCTCTCTGTCTACACTCTCTCACATTCAAGCAAGGAGAGGAGAAGGAAAGGAGGATAAATGTTGACGGTAGTTAACAAACATTATAAACCATCAATATAACATGCATAAGGGCATAAATATAATCACCAATGAAGGTCTAGGGGTTTAAACTAACAAATTCCATAAGTTTTGGTAAATTTGTATTTTCAGTAGGGTTTATCCAGAAAACCACCAAGGTGGACCAACATGTTAGATTTAATTGCGCTTATCCATAGCGAAACAGACACCAGAAGGTTCTAGAAGACTCGAGAGGACTCCACACCGAAGCAGAGGGATAGATGCCGCTAGCCCCACCTTTAGGCCGGCCAGTCCCTAGGGCCCACCTGTTAGCCCCTCGTTGTTATGTCAGTTTTCCACTGCCTCCTAGGTTGCATCTATGTCGTCCTTTAAGTCAGTTTGATCCAAGGGCTCACATTGGATGCTCTAGCCTATATATACCAGCCTCTACCACCCCCTTGAGAAATATTGCATAAGTCATTTGAGAAGACAGAAACCCTACCCATCCTCAGAGCTCCAGCATATTCTAAGGCATAGCTAGTTAGACTAGGTCTAGTGGGAGGCAAGTAGGCTTCGCTTGGATCCCCAATCGTGTCAAGAGCGTGGTTTGGTATAATCTTTGTACCCCTCTCTTTTGTACCTCCATTATTTTTATATGCTAGTTACAATTGTTATGACAATATTAGTATTCATCTTATTCATGTTCTTCGTTATAATGTTCAATGTCTACTTTGATTATATACTTAGTATAGCTAGTTTATCATTATGTTTATGCATAATTTCGTATAGTGCTCACTCTAAAGTACACGGGGTGGGTGGTCGACATTGTGTAAGCGTGGTGCTTATACATTGTTTACTTGCGGATACACCCTATATTCTAGGTCATGTGGTAGATCTCGGATGTGACACTCCCATTGAGTCCTTTATAGTAGACTCCCTGAATATAGGTGCAAGTAGGGTCCGGTTATGAAGGAAGAACAAGCTCTGTTCTTAATCTTCCTTAGTAATATCCCTTATGTGTAGATATAAAGATAACCTTAGCCATGACTACTAGGTGTAATTGCACTAATCAATGTATGCTTTGACTTGTAATTAAGAATGACTTAGGAATTATTCCTCTAATATTCTACCTGACCATGCTAATGCCATAGAAAGGAGTACTTTGAGTGATTTATCATTATTGATGATCAATACTTATCATATATATATCTTATCCTATGACTTACCTCTGTTATGAGTAGAATATTGGTTATGGTTTACTTCTCTATCAATAGTATAAGTTATCAATACATGTCCATGCTAGACCTTCCCTGTGGTAAAAATATAAATAATGATATCTGGAATACTCCTGAGAGAAGTGCTACAATGGTATAATTATATGTGCGCTTGTATATTCCTTTCATATATATATATATATTCATATCTATTCTTCCTAGTCACATAAATTAAAAAAGAACTACTTAGTATTATTCTAGTAGTAATGCTATGTAGTACCAACAAGCATCTATGGTATCATCACTAGGGACGATAACCTAGTAAAGTAATGTTAGGAGATATAGGTTTATAATAGGTGGCTACTAAATAAGTAACAAGTTAATAAATACCAGCAAGCATTTCTGGCGCCGTTGCTAAGGAAGGTAGCTAGGCAAAGGAAGTATTGATAAACTTATAACTTACCTCTACTCAAACAAGCTTACCCTTGTTTTGTCTACTTGTGTTTCTTATGCAAGGTAATGTATGATCGGTTTTGACCTTTTGACAAACTACATTGAAGACCTAGAAGCATTAATCATGAGGACTAAGGCTAAACTCAAGAAAGTTTTAGCTTTAGAGTAGGAAGACAACCAGATAAGGCAAAGCTTAACACCTGAATTTGAAGCTATGGCTAACAGGACTCTTCGTGAATTCTCTACTCCAACTATGACCAACGTCCGTACTGGACCAATAGTCAATGTTGGAGACAATAGATTCGAGCTCAAGCCAGCCCCCATCAACATGGTGCAAGCAAGCCAGTTTTATGGAAAGGCACATGAAGATGTGAGTGCACATCTCCAACACTTCCTAGAGATCTGTAGCACTTTCACCATCAAAGGAGTGACCCATGATGCCATACTACTTCGGCTATTTTCACTCTTGTGGAAGTCAAAGCAATGGTTCTACGCCAACACAGATAGAAATACTACATGGGATAACTGCTCCACTGCCTTCCTAGTAAAGTTCTTTTCCATAGACAAGACCAATGCTCTACGTCAGAGAATTTCTAGCTTTTAGCAACAACATGATGAATCTATCCCTAAGGCATGGGAACACTTTAAAGATTACATTATAGAATGTCCTCATCATGTGATGGAGAATTGGCTACACATGCAGACTTTCTACCATAGGTTGACTAACAGTACCCATGAGACTATGGATGTTGCTGCTGGAGGTATATTCCTATCACTCACCATACTAGTTGCAATAGCTCTTGTGGAGAAGATGGCTATAACACCCTAGGTGTTAGCCTTGCATAACTTGACTTGCATAGCATGAGCATGATCATCAAGCATTCATATATAAGCATTTACACTTGAAACATTTGATTGAAACATAAGCAACATTTCTTAGTATTTCATGTTTCCATGTGTATATACATATGATCATGAGTGTATATAGGTAATTGGTTGATATGAGTCACAAAAACATGTTAGCAACACTTAGGTTAGCAAATGGAACATTATTCATGAATGTCACCTTTCATGATCAAGCACTTAAGTAATGTTACATGTGTTGACCTGGATAGCCCTATGTGTGACTAATACATGAAATGATTGTGTGACCTTGTCAATAGCACAAACATGTTTAGAGTATCATTATGAACAACTTTGATATTCATGGTTAGGGGTAAATAGGTCATTAGGTCAGAGTTCAAGTACAAGTCATCATTTGAATGTAACCTGTTTGACCAAGTTTGAACTATGTGCTAGAGACCTTACATGGAGGTGGCCACTAAAGGAAAGTTGTAGTATTTGGCAAGAGGAACAACTTTTATTTATGGGTCATTGATTGGTTTAGCTCCTAACATGCTTGAATTTGGCTCACAAAAATCAGCAAATCAACATTTTCAACACTTAGCAAAATTTGCTAAGTCTTGTACCCTGATAGTTTGAAAACCTCAACTTTGGAATGAAATAACTCGAGTTGGGTGGTGAATTAGGTCTTGAGTGCTAAATAGAAATTTGAGCTGGTACATTAGTCTTCAATTTTGGTTTAGGAAATTTCAGCTCAAAGTCCACGGACTTGGAGTTGTCGTTGCTACAAAACTCGCTATCAGGCTTACCATCGCGTGACTGAATGAACTGAAACGGGCGATTCAGTGGCTGACCGGCTTCAGAGCTCACGCGCCATGTGGAGCCAGCGGCTGGCCATGCATCGCCGACGCCCTGCCCCATGCGGCCAAGCTAGGCTAGCACGCGCCTTAACGCCCCCAGCACCCGCCCACACTGAGCCGCACTCGCCATTTCCATTTTGCTGCCTCCTCCATCACCGACCGAAGCACCGCAGCAGCAGCCGAGCTTTTCCCCACCTCTGCCGTCGCCATAGCCAGCGCAAGCTCGTGCCTTGTCGCCCAATTGCCACCGCAATAGCTCCTCCGTGATCCCGCTGTCATGCCACGCCTGCAATCGTTTCCCTAGCCACACTTGGTAAGCCATTTCACCATGCGAACCTCGCCGTTGCTCCGCTGCCACACTCCGTCACCATGGTCCGGCCAACTCTGACCACCGCGTGCCATGATAGAGCGTGCCATAGGTTCACCGTAGTTCGTTGATGCTCATCCGAGCTTTAGGTTGAGCCGTTGTGGCCACTGTCGGCGTAACACCATTGTCCAGCTCCGCCAAGCCACCATGGCTGCCGCCGTTGTCGTTAGCGCCAGCGGGAGGCCTAACCAAGTAGCTCAATCGGTGCGCTAGGTTGTGGGGGGTCATGTCGTGTTGATGCCATCGCCGGTGAAGCTTGTCGTCGACTGTCAGGTTCACTGTCAGGTTGATGCTCGCTGTCGTGTTGATGCCATCGACTGCCCTGTTCTGAGTCACTGACGCATGGGGTCCACTGTCAGGTGGGGCCCGGCTGGTGAAAATAGGATAGGTCATTTGTTTACAGATTTGGTACAATCTTTGAAATTTGATAAGTTGGGCTATGTAGCTTCAAAAATTGTGAAATAAATTTGGTAGTGTTCCTTAGGAAGTGTAGTATTTAGGAAAAATATGATATTAGCATTTTCAGTACAGTTTTTGGAATATTTAAATTGAAATTTGAAATGTGCTTTTGAATGCATGCAAACTTGTTTATTTTATATCTAGAGTTCCTGTGCTCTAAAAATTATGAAATTTTTGTGGTAAGCTATTCTTGTCATGTATGAGCTTTGATAAAAGTTTGAGGGTCAATGCATGTATAGATTTGTAGTTATAGAGTTTTCTTTTTATAATTAGGTAATCCTTGTATGAATTTTTATAAATTATTTATGAATCCAATATTCATGAAATTTGTTGGAGGTTATCCTAGTACCATATGGATGATAAGAAAAATATAAAATCTGTTGCTTGACACTTTTCACTAGGGTTTTGCTATTTTTGCTATTATATGCCTTTCTGCCTTGTCATTTTTGTATAGAATGTTCTACTTGGTAAAATGACTTGAAACTTTTATAGTTGTCTTTTGGTAGCATTAGTAAGGCACTGTAAATGTTTGAGAATTTATGATTCACATTTAGTATATGTTTATTATTTAACCTAAGTATCAAAATAAAATAATAAAGGTATTTAAATAAATAGTTTGGGCTTCACCATTAGGTTTTCCTGAGTGTATTTGGTATGCTTAAACTGTTGGTAGACTTTGGGTTGTCAAACTTTGAATGCCTACATGAAGTAAAAGTATTGTTGCTTTGTAATGCGAATTGGAAGAGTTTTTGGACAGATTTGGTAGTTTGGTATGTTGCATGGTAAAAATGGTGTTTGCTGTAAAAATGGTTAATAACAAAGTTGTAGAAAACTTCTTCATGTATTTTGTGTTAAAATTTCAGAGTAATAGGCCAAAGAATTTGGGAGTTATAGCTGTTTAAAGTTAGTATTTCTGAATTGCTTACTCTCTGGAATTTCTGGACAGCAATGGGTTGCTTGTCTGTTTTGGTTAAGATAAATTGTGAATTAACTTTTAGTGATTAAATAAGAGTTGTAGACAATTTTATAATATTTACAGAAAGTCCAAGATCAAAGCATTTGGATTATTAGAACTTCAGTTATGAGTAAAATAAGTAGCTGCTGTTTTGTAGTGTGGTACATGAACTGCTGAAGTGTTTGATTGAGTAATTAAGAAGAGATATGCACATACTCAGTAAAACATGATACACTTGTTATTACTTTAGGACCATGATGTTAAGAATACTTACAAGAATGCATTCATCACTGATCATGCAACTATACTTGTCAACATATACGCATTCGCAATACCTTATGTCATAGGATCAGAGGAAGAAATAACGTTGCTAGAGTTTGACGAAGTAGAGGAGGGGGACCAGCAGGACAATCCTCAAGCCGTAGCTCCCGAAGGCGAGGAGCAGAACCCAGAAGAGCTTCCGGAGTGTCCTGATCACCGCCCCACGTCCTTTCTGAAAGGCAAGCCCCGGAGCATTTTAAGTCTCCTAGTATTTTACAAATGATTACTTAAGTCCTTATGATTGATGCATTAGGTTATAAGAATTGAATGGAACCAATTGATGCATACAAATTCCTTGTCTAGATATATACACCGTTAACCCTGTGTAGGTCCAAGATCAAATATATGCTTAGCCATGCTTAGACCGGTAGAAGTCGGGTGATTTCCTGTCACCTGCGAGATATAGGTGGGTACCGGAGCACAGTTGGCTATATTTGCTATCGTGGAACAGAACCATGGGGTGATGTAAATTGAGGGTAGGCAGAGTCTATGCGTAGGTTGACTCATGTGATTCCATCTATGCCGGTTAAGGACCGTACCGTTGTTGGCACTTCTGACAAGATTGAATGCATGCCTATCACTTAGCAGACCGGATAACTCGTTTCGACCGTGAAGCCGGGTAGCTCAACTCAGGCCGGGTCTTGTTCTATTGTGCGCTCCTTGCAGGGAGCCAAACTGAGCCCAAGGGCAGGGTAGTCCTGAATGTCCTGGCATTTGGTGTCCCCGACTGTGCGGCGCGGTATGAACCCAAATGTGGACCCGAGTTGTACCAAAGGTGACCTAAGGTGACTAATGATCTGGTCTGCCTGGGTTTATGTTAGGAATAAATTCCTAGCTAGTTGAAATCGATTCAAATCGCCGTCTCTCCCGGATAGTGAGAAACTTGGCTAGCCCTAACATCGTAGCAACTGTGTTATGAAACATGATAGTTCGAATGAATATGGAATTACAATACCCGCTATGGTTACTGTTGTATGCTTTTAAAATGAGATACCACATGTTTGGCATAGGTTAGTGGCTAATTTAGAGATGGATAGTTATAATTAACTTGATAACTGAATCATAATTGTATAATTGAATTAATTGCTTTTATGCAAAATGTTGTCAAGCTATCTCCACTTATACAGCCTTGCATGGTCCTTGGAGTCATTTAATTTCTGGTTTATGATGGGTAAGTCTAGCTAAGTACCTTCTCGTACTTAGGGTTTTATTTCCCATTGTTGCAGATGGCACTATGTATCATGGTTATTGCAAGAGTTGCTTCTATCCCACTGTGGATGAGGAGTAAGCCTTGGGCATGCTTCCTTATTAATCCCTCTACTTGCTTTTGTGGATTGTGATCCTATTTCGGCACTGTACTAAACTATGTTGGAAACTTCACTTTCAAACTTAATTTGCTTCCGCTTTTATCTATCAAACTCGGTTTGTAATAACTTAGTTTCATACTCTGATGATGAAAATGTTCTGTGAACTTTATGTAATATGTGGCATATGTGTTGAATCATGTACGATCTTGGTTGTTGTCAATCGTTTATTGAGACCCGTCATGGTACTCGACGGACTACCGGGTTTATATGGGTTCAAGTATGACAGTGCGACCGCTTGCGGGATGCCATTGTACTTATACTCTTATAAATTGGTTGGTTCTGCGACAGCTGGCATCAGAGCAAGATGGCACTATGTGTTGAATCATGTACGATCTTGGTTGTTGTCAATCGTTTATTGAGACCCGTCATGGTACTCGACGGACTACCGGGTTTATATGGGTTCAAGTATGACAGTGCGACCGCTTGCGGGATGCCATTGTACTTATACTCTTATAAATTGGTTGGTTCTGTGACAGCTGGCATCAGAGCAAGATTCAACGTTAATTGTCACATGTGTATTTAAAACAAAAGTTTTTGTTTTCCAAAACCTTTTCTAGCAACTAATAGCTATATAGATAGGTAATTGAAATCTAAAGTGTGCCGATGATCACTTTCCTTATGCCCAAGTTAAGGACTATTAGGTGGCTATTTAAGTACTAACATGGGGGTTTTTACTTCGTCGTCCATACGGCGTGCTATTGTATGGATGTCTTTCACTTGAATGGTAATGTATGGATCAAATGCGTCTACGCCAAGGTAAGATGATGAGTGGCATGACCGCAAGATGTGAGCATGCGATCGGGGAGAGTTAGCCTTGGTACGACTACGTATGCATGGTTGCATGTGTATGTGGTGCGTATTTAATTGTGGGTATAAATTGTTATCGGCTAGCTTTGATACGGAAGTATATGTATGG
Source organism: Miscanthus floridulus (assembly GCF_019320115.1). NCBI lineage: Eukaryota > Viridiplantae > Streptophyta > Magnoliopsida > Poales > Poaceae > Miscanthus > Miscanthus floridulus. Next base: position 27,060 of record NW_027097966.1, on the reverse strand, counting down.
GTATACATATATGGAAGTATTTAAATTTACATTCTGCATATTTCATTATGGGTTTGGGCTGAAATGAAACTTTTATGCAGGTACACAAACAACGAAACATGTAGCTCGACTAGTTACGCTATATATGAGAGAACGTATGTATGCCACCGTGTCTACCATTAGAAACAAGTTTTCCTAAGTTTGTGAGGACGTACGGAACAAGCAAGCATCATGATACTTATCATTCAAATAATTACATTGTTCCTCACCTTATAAATTTCTTACTCGATTATGTAACTCTTATCCATTATGGCCTTGTCTCACAAAGTGCACATGTTGATGGTACAGATGGCAGCACTAGTTGGATGTGAGAATTTCCTGATAGTTTTTGGAACACCTACCCTATTGTGGAGAGTTCTGCACTTTGCGGGGTACCATGGACCGCCCCTTTATCATTGGATTGAATAATACTTGGAAGGACAGCCATGCTACGAGGTGCGGCTCACTATACCAGCCCGCACACAACCGCCCTTCTGGCAAGAGTGGAAGGCAGAATTGGAAGGGAAGACTCCTTAGGAGGCTGCCCAAGTTGTGGCCTTTGAGGTTTTGAGGCAAATCTGCCAACAGCATGGAGATGCACTCACTGACAGTGCAGCGAGTATGTTTCCTTGGGTGGATCCGTCCACCACCGATTGGGAACAACATAACCAAAATGCATTGATCAGAGATCGGGATGAGCGAGCAAATAGCTCTAGTCCCTCCATGAGTGCAATTTTTGCGGTGATGAAGATGTTTTGTGCACGCTAGGACACTAGGGATTTCTGGCAGGAATCATACACCACTTGTATGGACAAACTCATGAGAGCTAAAGCCGCGCAGCATAAGCTCAAGAAGTGTGAGCGCAAGCAAAAGAAAGCCACAAGTAAAGCCCGATGGGAATCTGACCAAGCCTATGTAGCTTTGGGCACTCTTCATGCCCAAATGGAACAAGTGGATCAGCAGCGAGCAGCAGCTCAAGAAGCTAGAGCTAATGATCAAGCAGTGCTTGCAGGACTATAGGAGCAGTTGGAGATCACCCGTGCTAAGGTGTCCACAGCTAGACGTTAGCGTGATGTAGTAGAAAACCATGTCGCTACAATAAGGATAGAGCGAGATAGGCACCACAACATGAGTAATGCCCAGGACCGTGCCGAAAGGGGCTTACGTCAGCAGCTTGCACAGGCTCAACTTCAAGTAATGAACCTTCAGCATGAAGTGTACTATTTGAACAACCAGCTGAACCTAGTCCTGGATGTCGCAGAACCGACCAATTTATAAGAATACAAGTACAATGGCAATCCGCAAGCGGTCGCACTGTCATACTTGAACCCATATAAACCCGGTAGTCCGTCGAGTACCACAACGGGTCTCGATAAACGATTTACAACAACCAAGATCGTATAGGATTCAACATACATGCCACATATTACATAAAGTTCACATATACTTTTCATCATCAGAGTATGAATAAAAGTTATTACAAACCAAGTTTGATAAATAAAGCGGAAGCAAATAAGTTCGAAGATAAAGTTTCCAACATAGTTTGATACAGTGCCAAACTAGATCACGGTCCATAAAAGCAAAGATAGGAATTACTATAGAAGCCTGCCCAAGGCTTACTCCTCATCCATGGCGGGATAGAAGCAACTCTTGCAATACCCATGATACACAGTGCCATCTGCAACAATGGGAAAATAAAATCCTGAGTACGAGAAGGTACTCAGCTAGACTTACCCGTCATGAACTAGAAATAAAATGACTCCAAGGATTATGCAAGGCTGTATAAGTGGACGTAACTTGATAATATTTTTGTGTAAAAGCAATTAAATCATGGTATAGTTACAAATTCTTTACCAAGTTATTTATACTATCCATTTCTAGGTTAGCAACTATCCTGTGCCAAACATGTGGTATATCATTTAGAAGCATACAATAGTAACCATAGCAGGTATTGTAATTCCCTTTTTATCTGAACCATCATGTTTCATAACACAGTTGCTACAATGTTGGGACTAGCCAAGTTTCTCACTATCCGAGAGAGACGGCGATTCGAATCGATTTCAACCAGCTAGGAATTTATTCCTAACACAAACCCAGGTCTACCAGCCACGATAGCCTTAGGTCACCTTTGGTACAACTCCGGTACACATTTTGTGGGTCCATACTGCGCCACACAATCTGGAACACTAGATGCTAGGATGCTTAGGCCAAGCCTGCCCTTACGCTCAGTCTGATCGTTCCCCGGAAGGAGCGCACAATAGAACAATTCCCGGCCTGGGTTGAATTACTCGGCTTCGCGGTCGGAACGAGTTATCCGGCCAGCTAAGTGAGAGGCATGCGTTTAATCTTGTCAGAAGCGCCAACAACGGTACGGTCCTTAATCGACACAGACGGGGATAAATCCACACCCAAGACCTCCATGTCTTGTCGCTTCTCTATTGACTTCCCGTCCGGTCTCGATTTACTTTTACCCCATGGTTCTTGTTTCACGATAGCAAATATAGCCAACCGTGCTCTGGTATCCATCTATATCTCGCAGGTGACAGGACATCACCCGACTTCTACCGGTCTAAGCATGGCTAAGCATATATATTCGATCTTGGACCTATACCGGTTAAAGGTGTAATATCTGGACAAGGAATGTACATGCATCAAGTGGTTCCATTCAACTCGTATAACCTAATGCAGCAATCATAAGTACTTAAGTAAACATTTGTAAATTACTGGGAGACTTATAATGCTCCAGGGCTTGCCTCGCAGAAAGGAAGTAGGGCGGTGGTCAGGACACTCCGGAAGCTCTTTAGGGTTCTGCTCCATGCCTTCGGGAGCTACGGCTTGCGGATCCTCCTGCGGGTTCCCTTCCTCTGCTTCTTCGAATTCTAGCAACGTGATCTCTTCCTCCGATCCTAGATGCATGAGTATGGCATAAGTATTACGAATGCATATATGTTAACAAGTGCATCATGTTTATTGAGTAGGTGCATATCTCTCCTCGATTATTACTTAACTACTTCTACAATGCATCGACTATGTCACAAATAGTAGCTACTTGTTTCCCTCATACCTGGAGTTCTACTAATCCAAAAACAGTGATCCTGGACTTTCTAGAAAGCTTATCAAATTCTCTACAACTTTGTTATTAACCATTTTCACAGTACACAACAGTTTCAACATGCAACTCATCAAACTCTAGAATCAGTCCGGAAACTATTTAATATACAATATAAAGTAATAATACTTCTACTTCATGTAATCATTCAAAATTTGACAACATAGAATCTACCAACAGTTTAAGCATACCAAATACATTTAAGGTAATATAATGGTGAAGCCCAAACTATTTATTTAATTGCCTTTATTATTTTATTTAGATATCTAGGTTAAATAATAAACATATATCAGATGGACTTAATAAATTCTCAAAACTTTACAGTGCCTTACTAATGCTATCAAAGGACTACTATAAAAATTTCATGTTATTTTACTAAGTAGAACATTCTATACAAAAATGACAAGGAAGCAAGGCTTGAAATAGCATAAATGGAAAATCCTATTGAAAAGTGTCAAGCAACAGATTTCCTATTTTTCTTAACATCCATATGGTACTAGGATTACCTCCAACAAATTTCATGAATTTTGGACTCATAATTAATTTATGAAAATTCATGCAAGGATTGACTATCCATAAAAGAAAAATCTATAACTATAAATCTACCCATGCACTGGCCCTCAAATTTTTACCAGAGCTCATCTATGCTAATACTAGCTTACCACAAAAATTTCATAATTTTTGGAGCACAGGAACTCTAGATATAAAATAAACAAATTTGAATGCATTTAAAAGCACATTTCAAATCCCTATTTAAATCTCCAAAACTTTCTACTGTAAATGTTACAAACATATTTTTCCTAAATACTACACTTCCTAAGGAACACTACAAAATTTATTTCACAAATTTAGGAGCTACCAAACTGAAGATACAAAAATCACAAATCACACTTGAATCAGGAATTTTTTGAACTAGCCCTCAACACTGTTGTCGCTGACCGGTGGGGCCTACACGTCAGTTGGACCCACGTGTCATCGAGACGAAACAGAGCAGCGGCGCTACTTGGCACTGCGTGGCTACGGCTCGTTGACGGCGAGCTTCGCCGGCGGTGACACCTTCACCATGTGATTTACCTTGACCTAGCGAATCTACTGAGCCACTCGGTGGGACCTCTCGTCGGGGCTACGCACGGCGGCGGCTCTCATGGCAGCATGGCGGAGCTGGACAACGGCGGTACGCTAATGGGGGCTATGGTGGCTTGGACGAACGCTGCACTGAGCATCACCGAGCTATGGCGGAGCTATCTAGCGCCCTAACGCGGCCTGGGGTGGACGGTGGCGACGTGGCCACGGAGACGGGGCTCACGGTGAACTCCGGCGAGCTCGCATGCGTTGTAGTGGCTTACCAAGCGTGGTCAGCGGGCACGGGAGGAGGTAGTGCACTGCTGGGGTGGTGGTGGAGCTATGGCGGTGGCGATGGAGTGGCTAGGCGTGAGCTTGTGCACGGTTATGGCGACGGCGGAGCTGCGGGAGCTCGGCTGCTGCTGCGGCGAGGGAAGAGAGGCCAGAAAAAGCGAAGTGAGGGCGCGGGATGGCTCGGGCAGACGATGGCGGGGTTAAGGCCGTGCCCAGGCGCGTCGTGGCCTGCGCGATCAGGGCGTTGGCGATGCGCGGCCGTCGCCGCGGACACGCGGCGCGCGTGCTCTGCCGGTGGTCGGCCACTGATGGCTTGATTCAGTTCGTTCAGACGCGACATGCTGAGCCTGACGATGAGTTTCACAAATGATTTTACTGGAAATCCATGGCTCCATTGTGCAAACATCCTAAACTGAAATTGTAGACCTATGTACCAGCTACACTTCTTGTTCAAGGCACTTGTTCTAATTCGCAATAGAAACAGAGAAAAATCATGCTCAAAGTTGGCCTGTCAGGCTGTCAGGGTTCATGACTTAGCAAAATTTGCTAAGTGTTGAAATGGTTGATTTCTTTGATTTTTGAAATCCAAATTCACACATGTTAGGAGCTGAATCAGTCAAAGACCCAAAAATCAAAGTTGTTCCTTATGTCAAACACTACAACATTGCTTTAGTGAACTCCTCCATGCAAGGTCTCTAACACCTAGTTCCAAATTGGTCAAAAATGTCACATTTAAAAGATGAAACACATCAAAGCATGGCTTAATGACCTATTTACCCCTAACCATGAATATCAAAGTTGTTTATAATGATACTCTAAACATGTTTAAGCAATTTGCAAGGTCATTTAATCATTTCATGTAGTAGTCACTCATAGAGCTATTTAAAGTAGTCACATGAAATATGTCTTAAAGGCTTGATTATGAAAAGTGACTTTCATGAACCATGCACTAATTGCTAACCCAAGTGTGGTTACATGTTTTTGTGACTCACATCTACCAAGTACATGTTTTCATTCATGATTATTTGCATAAGTACAAAGAAACATGCAAAAACAAGCAAACGTTGCGTATGTTTCAAGAAACACGAGATAACAAGCAATGTTTCAATTGTAAATGATGATTTATGAATGCTTGATGCTCATGCTCATGTTATGCAAGTCAAGTTATGCAAGGCTAACACCCGAGGTGTTACAGCCCCTCCCCTTATAAAAACCTCGTCCCGAGATTTGCAAGACCTACCATTCTTGGAAAAAGGTGGGATAAACTTCTCGTAGATAATCTTCTCTTTCCCACGTAGCATCTTGTTCACTATGATTGTTCCACACCACCTTATAGAACTTAATAATCTTACTCCTTGTTACTCTCTCCTTCTCTTCTAATACTCGAATTGGCTTTTCTTCATAGGTCAAATCCGATTGAAGCTGCACGTTGGTGGGTGCAATAGCTTCTTCCAGTACTCGAAGACATTTCTTTAACTGAGAAACATGGAACACATCAAAGATTGCACTCATCTCTGGTGAAAGTTGTAACTTATATGCAACCTTCCCTTTTTGTTCCAAAATTTTGTATGGCCCTACATATCTTGGTGAAAGCTTCTTTTTCATCCCAAATCTTTTCACACCTTTCATGGGTGATACTCTCAAGTATACATAGTCACCCACTTCAAAAGTTAGTGGTCTTCTTCTTTTGTTGGCATAACTCTTTTGTCTTGATTGAGCTGCCTTCATATGTTGTTGGATGATACGTACTTGCTCTTCGGCTTCATTGACAAAATCAATACCAAAGTATCTCCTTTCACCTGGCTCAATCTAGTTTAAAGGAGTTCTGCATTTTCTGCCATACAAGGCTTCAAATGGAGCCATTTTGATATTTGCTTGATAACTATTGTTATAGGAGAATTCAGCTAAAGGTAACCATTTCTCCCATGAACCTTTTGAAGATATAACACAAGCTCTAAGTAAATCTTCTAGGATTTGGTTCACTTGCTCTGTCTGTCCTGAAGTTTGCGGATGGTAAGCTAAACTTCTGATTAGCTTGGTTCCCAAAGCCTGGTGTAAGTGCTCCCAGAAACGAGCTATGAACTATGGTCCTCGATCTGAGATTATAGTCCTGGGTACTCCATGCAGTCTCACGATCTGGGAAACATATATCTCAGCGTATTTCCCAACTATATACCATGTGTTCACGGGTATAAAGTGTGCTGACTTGGTGAGACGATCAATAATGACCTAGATTGAATCGTGACCTTTCGGCGTCATTGGAAGGCCTGTGATAAAGTCCATGCTGATTTCCTCCCATTTCCATCCTGGAATAGGCAATGGCTGAAGTAATCCAGCAGTTTTCATATGGACGGCTTTCACTCTACTGCAGTTATCACACCTAGCAATATAGGCTGCAATCTCTTTCTTCATCTTAGTCCACCAAAAACGGGTTCTTAAATCTTGATACATTTTACTACTACCCGGATGGATAGACAATTTGGATGAGTGAGCTTCTTCTAAAATTTGATTCCTTAGCTCATGGTCTTTTGGTACCACCAGTCGGTCCTCAAACCATAATACACCTCTTTCGTCCAATCTAAAATGTTTGGTTTCCTGCTCTTGCATTTTTCTCTTGATGTGACTTATTCCTACATCTGTCTGCTGTAGCTCTATGATTTTGCTCTCCAGTGAACAACTGATTGTGATATTGTGTAGTATAGCAGGATGTAACAAGTTGAATCTATCTTCCAACAATGCTTCCATAGTGTTGCAATGAGACTTCTGACTAAGTGCATCGGCTACTACATTTGCTTTACCCGGATGGTAATGCACTTCTAAATTATAGTCCTTAATCAATTCTAACCATCTTCATTGTCTCATGTTCAGTTCTGGCTGGGTAAAGATATACTTGAGACTTTTGTGGTTAGTATAGATATGACATACATTGCCCAACAAGTAATGTCTCCATATCTTTAATGCATGAACAACGGCTGCAAGTTCCAAATCATGTGTAGGGTAGTTGACTTCATGTTTTCTCAATTGCCGAGAGGCATATGCAATTACTCTCCCCTTCTTGCATAAGCACACATCCTAAACCTATTCTAGATGCATCACAAAATACATCAAAAGGCTTTTCAATGTCTGGTTGTGCTAGCACAGGTGCGGTAGTCAACAAAGTTGTGAGGGTGTGAAAAGCTGTTTCACATTCTGGTGTCCATTTGTACTTCTCATCTTTCTGAAGTAGTCTGGTCATAGGCTTAGCTATCTTGAGAAATCTAGAATAAACCAACGATAGTACCCTGCTAACCCTAGAAAACTCTGAACTTCATGAACCGAAGTTGGGGCTTTCCAATCCATGACCTCTTGTACTTTTGATGGGTCTACTGAGATTCCATCTCTTGATAAAATGTGACCTAAGAAAGGTACTTTGCTCATCCAAAATTCACATTTGCTAAACTTGGCATATAGCTTATGCTCCCTTAGTCTAGATAGGACAATCCTCAGATGCTCCTCATGATCTGACTCATTTTCTGAATAAATCAATATGTCATCGATAAACACGACCACGAACTTGTCAAGTTTGGGCATGAATACCGAGTTCATCAGGTACATGAAATAGGCTGGAGCATTTGTTAGTCAGAAAGACATAACCAAATACTCGTATAAGCCGTACCTAGTAGAGAAAGTAGTTTTAGGTATATCCTCCGGTCTGATCTTTATCTGATGGTAACCTGATCTCAAGTCAATTGTCGCAGAACTGACCAATTTATAAGAATACAAGTACAATGGCAATCCGCAAGCGGTCGCACTGTCATACTTGAACCCATATAAACTCGGTAGTCCGTTGAGTACCACGATGGGTCTCGATAAATGATTTACAACAACCAAGATCATACAGGATTCAACATACATGCCACATATTACATAAAGTTCACATATACTTTTCATCATCAGAGTACGAATAAAAGTTATTACAAACCAAGTTTGATAAATAAAGCGGAAGCAAATAAGTTCGAAGATAAAGTTTCCAACATAGTTTGATACAGTGCCAAACTAGATCACGGTCCACAAAAGCAAAGATAGGAATTACTATAGAAGCCTGCCCAAGGCTTACTCCTCATCCACGGTGGGATAGAAGCAACTCTTGCAATACCCATGATACACAGTGCCATCTGCAACAATGGGAAAATAAAACCCTGAGTACGAGAAGGTACTCAGCTAGACTTACCCATCATGAACCAGAAATAAAATGACTCCAAGGATTATGCAAGGCTATATAAGTGGACGTAACTTGACAACATTTTTGTGTAAAAGCAATTAAATCATGGTACAGTTACAAATTCTTTACCAAGTTATTTATACTATCCATTTCTAGGTTAGCAACTATCCTGTGCCAAACATGTGGCATATCATTTAGAAGCATACAATAGTAACCATAGCAGGTATTGTAATTCCCTTTTTATCCGAACCATCATGTTTCATAACACAGTTGCTACGATGTTGGGACTAGCCAAGTTTCTCACTATCCGAGAGAGACGGCGATTCGAATCGATTTCAACCAGCTGGGAATTTATTCCTAACACAAACCCAGGTCTACCAGCCACGATAGCCTTAGGTCACCTTTGGTACAACTCCGGTACACATTTCGCGGGTCCGTACTACGCTGCATAATCTGGAACACCAGATGCTAGGATGCTCAGGCCAAGCCTGCCCTTGGGCTCAGTCTGATCATTCCCCGGAAGGAGCGCACAACAGAACGATTCCCGGCCTGAGTTGAATTACTCGGCTTCACGGTCGGAACGAGTTATCCGGCCAGCTAAGTGAGAGGCATGCGTTCAATCTTGTCAGAAGCGCCAACAACAGTATGGTCCTTAATCGACATAGACGGGGATAAATCCACACCTAAGACCTCCATGTCTTGTCGCTTCTCTATCGACTTCCCGTTCGGTCTTGATTTACTTTTACCCCATGGTTCTTGTTCCACGATAGCAAATATAGCCAACCGTGCTCCGGTAGACACCTATATCTCGTAGGTGATAGGACATCACCCGACTTCTACCGGTCTAAGCATGGCTAAGCATATATATTCGATCCTGGACCTATACTGGTTAAAGGTGTAATATCTGGACAAGGAATGTACATGCATCAAGTGGTTCCATTCAACTCGTATAACCTAATGCAGCAATCATAAGTACTTAAATAAACATTTGTAAATTACTGGGAGACTTATAATGCTCCGGGGCTTGCCTCACAGAAAGGAAGTAGGGCGGTGGTCAGGACACTCTGGAAGCTCTTCAGGGTTCTGCTCCACGCCTTCGGGAGCTGTGGCTTGCGGATCCTCCTGCGGGTTCCCTTCCTCTGCTTCTTCGAATTCCAACAACGTGATCTCTTCCTCCAATCCTAGATGCATGAGTATGGCATAAGTATTACGAATGCATATATGTTAACAAGTGCATCATGTTTATTGAGTAGGTGCATATCTCTCCTCGATTATTACCTAACTACTTCTACAATGCATCGACTATGTCACAAATAGTAGCTACTTGTTTCCCTCATAACAGGAGTTCTACTAATCCAAAAATAGTGATCCTGGACTTTCTGGAAAGCTTATCAATTCTCTACAACTTTGTTATTAACCATTTTCATAGTACACATCAGTTTCAACATGCAACTCATCAAACTCTAGAATCAGTCCGGAAACTATTTAATATGCAATATAAAGTAATAATACTTCTACTTCATGTAATCATTCAAAATTTGACAACATAGAATCTACCAACAGTTTAAGCATACCAAATACATTTAAGGTAATATAATGGTGAAGCCCAAACTATTTATTTAATTGCCTTTATTATTTTATTTAGATATCTAGGTTAAATAATAAACATATATCATATGGACTTAATAAATTCTCAAATATTTACAGTGCCTTACTAATGCCATCAAAGGACTACTATAAAAATTTCATGTCATTTTACTAAGTAGATCATTCTATACAAAAATGACAAGGAAGCAAGGCTTGAAATAGCATAAATGGAAAATCCTATTGAAAAGTGTCAAGCAACAGATTTCCTATTTTTCTTAACATCCATATGGTACTAGGATTACCTCCAACAAATTTCATAAATTTTGGGCTCATAATTAATTTATGAAAATTCATGCAAGGATTGACTATCCATAAAAGAAAAATCTATAACTATAAATCTACCCATGCACTGGCCCTCAAATTTGTACCAGAGCTCATCTATGCTAATACTAGCTTACCACAAAAATTTCATAATTTTTGGAGCACAGGAACTCTAGATATAAAATAAACAAATTTGAATGCATTTAAAAGCACATTTCAAATCCCTATTTAAATCTCCAAAACTTTCTACTGTAACTGTTACAAACATATTTTTCCTAAATACTACACTTCCTAAGGAACACTACAAAATTTATTTCACAAATTTAGGAGCTACCAAACTGAAGATACAAAAATCACAAATCACACTTGAATCAGGAATTTTTTGAACTAGCCCTCAACACTGCTGTCGCTGACCGGTGGGGCCTACACGTCAGTTGGACCCACGTGTCATCGAGATGAAACAGAGCAGCGGCGCTGCTTGGCACTGCATGGCTACGGCTCATCGACGGCGAGCTTCGCCGGCGGCGACACCTTCACTACGTGATCTACTTGACCTAGCGAATCTACTGAGCCACTCGGTGGGACCTCTCGTCGGGGCTACGCATGGCGGCGGCGCTCATGGTGGCACGGCGGAGCTGGACAACGGTGGTACACCGATGGGGGCTATGGTGGCTTGGACGAACGCTGCGTTGAGCATCACCGAGCTGCGGCGGAGCTATCTAGCGCCCTAACGCGGCCTGGGGTGGACGGTGGCGACGTGGCCACGGAGACGGGGCTCACGGCGGAACTCTGGCGAGCTCGCATGCATTGCGGTGGCTTACCAAGCGCGGTCAGCGGGCACGGGAGGAGGCAGTGTTCTGCTGGGGTGGTGGTGGAGCTATGGCGATGGCGATGGAGTGGCTAGGCATGAGCTTGTGCACAGTTATGGCGACGGCGGAGCTGCGGGAGCTCGGCTGCTGCTGCAGTGAGGAAGAGAGGCCGGAAAAAGCGAAGTGAGGGCGCGGGATGGCTCGGGTAGACAATGGCGGGGTTAAGGCCACGCCTAGGCGCGTCGTGGCTGTGCGATCAGGGTGTTGGCGACGCGCGGCCATCGCCGCGGACACGCGGCGTGCGTGCTCTACCGGTGGTCGGCCACTGATGGCTTGATTCAGTTCGTTCAGACGCGACATGCCGAGCCTGACGATGAGTTTCGCAAACGATTTTACTGAAAATCCGTGGCTCCGTTGTGCAAACATCCTAAACCGAAATTGTAGACCTATGTACCAGCTACACTTCTTATTCAAGGCACTTGTTCTAATTCCCAATAGAAACAGAGAAAAATCATGCTCAAAGTTGGCCTGTCAGGTTGTCAGGGTTCATGACTTAGCAAAATTTGCTAAGTGTTGAAATGGTTGATTTCTCTGATTTTTGAAATCCAAATTCACACATGTTAGGAGCTGAATCAGTCAAAGACCCAAAAATCAAAGTTGTTCCTTATGTCAAACACTACAACATTGCTTTAGTGAACTCCTCCATGCAAGGTCTCTAACACCTAGTTCCAAATTGGTCAAACATGTCACATTTAAAAGATGAAACACATCAAAGCATGGCTTAATGACCTATTTACCCCTAACCATGAATATCAAAGTTGTTTATAATGATACTCTAAACATGTTTAAGCAATTTGCAAGGTCATTTAATCATTTCATGTAGTAGTCACTCATAGAGCTATTTAAAGTAATCACATGAAATATGTCTTAAAGGCTTGATTATGAAAAGTGACTTTCATGAACCATGCACTAATTGCTAACCCAAGTGTGGTTACATGTTTTTGTGACTCACATCTACCAAGTACATGTTTTCATTCATGATTATTTGCATAAGTACAAAGAAACATGCAAAAACAAGCAAACGTTGCATATGTTTCAAGAAACACGAGATAACAAGCAATGTTTCAATTGTAAATGATGATTTATGAATGCTTGATGCTCATGCTCATGTTATGCAAGTCAAGTTATGCAAGGCTAACACCCTGAGGTGTTATAGCCCCTCCCCCTTATAAAAATCTCAGTCCCGAGATTTGCAAGACCTACCATTCTTGGAAAAAGGCGGGATAAACTTCTCAGTAGATAATCTTCTCTTTCCCACGTAGCATCTTGTTCACTATGATTGTTCCACACCACCTTATAGAACTTAATAATCTTACTCCTTGTTACTCTCTCCATCTCTTCTAATACTCGAATTGGCTTTTCTTCATAGGTCAAATCCGATTGAAGCTGCACGTTGGTGGGTGCAATAGCTTCTTCCAGGTACTCGAAGACATTTCTTTAACTGAGAAACATGGAACACATCAAAGATTGCACTCATCTCTGGTGGAAGTTGTAACTTATACGCAACCTTCCCTTTTCAGTTCCAAAATTTTGTATGGCCCTACATATCTTGGTGAAAGCTTCTTTTTCATCCCAAATCTTTTCACACCTTTCATGGGTGATACTCTCAAGTATACATAGTCACCCACTTCAAAAGTCAGTGGTCTTCTTCTTTTGTCGGCATAACTCTTTTGTCTTGATTGAGCTGCCTTCATATGTTGTTGGATGATACGTACTTGCTCTTCGGCTTCATTGACAAAATCAATACCAAAGTATCTCCTTTCACCTGGCTCAATCCAGTTCAAAGGAGTTCTGCATTTTCTGCCATACAAGGCTTCAAATGGAGCCATTTTGATACTTGCTTGATAACTGTTGTTATAGGAGAATTCAGCTAAAGGTAACCATTTCTCCCATGAACCTTTTGAAGATATAACACAAGCTCTAAGTAAATCTTCTAGGATTTGGTTCACTCGCTCTGTCTGTCCTGAAGTTTGCGGATGGTAAGCTAAACTTCTGATTAGCTTGGTTCCCAAAGCCTGGTGTAAGTGCTCCTAGAAACGAGCTATGAACTGTGGTCCTCGATCTGAGATTATAGTCCTGGGTACTCCATGCAGTCTCACGATCTGGGAAACATATATCTCAGCGTATTTCCCAACTATATACCATGTGTTCACGGGTATAAAGTGTGCTGACTTGGTGAGACGATCAATAATGACCCAGATTGAATCGTGACCTTTCGGCGTCATTGGAAGGCCTGTGATAAAGTCCATGCTGATTTCCTCCCATTTCCATCCTAGAATAGGCAATGGCTGAAGTAATCCAGCGGTTTTCATATGGACGGCTTTCACTCTACTATAGTTATCACACCTAGCAACATAGGCTGTGATCTCTTTCTTCATCTTAGTCCACCAAAAATGGGTTCTTAAATCTTGATACATTTTACTACTACCCAGATGGATAGACAATTTGGATGAGTGAGCTTCTTCTAAAATTTGATTCCTTAGCTCATGGTCTTTTGGTACCACCAGTCGGTCCTCAAACCATAATACACCTCTTTCGTCCAATCTAAAATGTTTGGTTTCCTGCTCTTGCATTTTTCTCTTGATGTGACTTATTCCTACATCTGTCTGCTGTAGCTCTATGATTTTGCTCTCCAGTGAACAACTGATTAGTGATATTGTGTAGTATAGCAGGATGTAACAAGTTGAATCCATCTTCCAACAATGCTTCCACAGTGTTGCAATGGGACTTCTGACTAAGTGCATCGGCTACTACATTTGCTTTACCTAGATGGTAATGCACTTCTAAATTATAGTCCTTAATCAATTCTAACCATCTTCGTTGTCTCATGTTCAGCTCTGGCTGTGTAAAGATATACTTGAGACTTTTATGGTCAGTATAGATATGACATACATTGCCCAACAAGTAATGTCTCCATATCTTTAATGCATGGACAACGGCTGCAAGTTCCAAATCATGTGTAGGGTAGTTGACTTCATGTTTTCTCAATTGCCGAGAGGCATATGCAATTACTCTCCCTTCTTGCATAAGCACACATCCTAAACCTATTCCAGATGCATCACAAAATACATCAAAAGGCTTTTCAATGTCTGGTTGTGCTAGCACAGGTGCGGTAGTCAACAAAGTTCTGAGGGTGTGAAAAGCTGTTTCACATTCTAGTGTCCATTTGTACTTCTCATCTTTCTGAAGTAGTCTGGTCATAGGCTTAGCTATCTTTGAGAAATCTGGAATAAACCGACGATAGTACCCTGCTAACCCTAGAAAACTCCGAACTTCATGAACCGAAGTTGGGGCTTTCCAATCCATGACCTCTTGTACTTTTGATGGGTCTACTGAGATTCCATCTCTTGATAAAATGTGACCTAAGAAAGGTACTTTGCTCATCCAAAATTCACATTTGCTAAACTTGGCATATAGCTTATGCTCCCTCAGTCTGGATAGGACAATCCTCAGATGCTCCTCATGATCTGACTCATTTTCTGAATAAATCAATATGTCATCGATAAACACGACCATGAACTTGTCAAGTTCGGGCATGAATACCGAGTTCATCAGGTACATGAAATAGGCTAGAGCATTTGTTAGTCCGAAAGACATAACCAAATACTCGTATAAGCCGTACCTAGTAGAGAAAGCAGTTTTAGGTATATCCTCCGGTCTGATCTTTATCTGATGGTAACCTGATCTCAAATCAATTTTGGAGAATACCTTTGCCTTCGCTAGCTGATCGAACAAGATGTCGATGCGGGGCAACGGATATTTGTTCTTGATGGTCACAGCATTGAGTGGTCTGTAATCTACACACATTCTCAGTGACTTATCCTTCTTTTTCACAAACAAGGCTGGACATCCCCACGGAGATGAGCTAGGTTGGATAAGACCCTTGTCCAACAGATCTTGCAATTGAACCTTAAGTTCCGCTAACTCATTGGGTGGCATTCTATAGGGCCTTCTGGATATGGGTGCGGTACCTGGCACTAATTCAATCTTAAATTCCATGTCCCTATCCGGTGGTAGACCTAGTAATTCTTCTGGGAATACATCTAGAAACTCACAAACCACTGGGGATATCACATACTGTGGTGGTTTGGATAGCATAGGCTAAATGTTGGGGTTCGAAATCGCTGGGAGAGTGGTACTAGAAAAGCATTCCCTCCCGTGGGTTCTCTCAACATGATAGTACGGGTGCTAGTGTCAATAAGAGCACCATGATACTTCATCCAATTCATGCCTAAGATTACACTTATCGACAACCCCAGCAATATTATCAAATCTGTTGTGTACTCCCTCCCTTGTATCGAGATGAGTACATTTTTTACTATCTTTTTGGTAGTAACAGTTCCCCCTGCTGAACTTATGTTAAAACCCCCTTTGCTTACTTCAATTATTTCTTGATCATGTCTAGATGCAAATGCTTGACTCATAAATGAATGAGAAGCTCCTGAATCAAATAAAACAACAGCGGGATGCTTGTTGACAAGAAACATACCAGCCTGTGACAACTTCTCCGGCGGGCACCTCTTCTACAGCGGTATAATGCACTTGTCCCTAGTGTGCCCTGGCATTCACCTGCCTCTGATTGTTCTGATTCTGGTTGCTATTCCTCTTGGGGTGGGGGCATTCCTTGGACCAATGACCCAGTTGGTTGCAGTTGAAACATGGTTGATTACTTCTGAATCCAGTGGAGCTGTCCTGATTGCCATTTCCTTTTGGTAAGGCAATAGTAAACGCCTTACAGAATGGTTTCTGTGGCCCTGTTATTCTGAGCTTTAGGTGGTGGAGGCCTAAACTTGGGTGCAGGTGGACGGAATTGTGGCCTAGATGTGATAGGCTGCTTTTGACTTGGAAGGATCCGGATGCACCGGCCTCATATGCCCTCTTGCGACCTTTAGCAACTGCATGCATGTTGTTGTGGTTTTCTTGGGTCAAGGCATCACTAATAAACTCATTGTACGTAGCACATCGAGAATTTGCCATAGTCTTCATTAGTTTAGTACCCAAACCTCGCTTGAAACTCTCTATCTTTTTCTCCTCAGTATCCACGAAACTTGGAGCATATCTTGACAAGTTGTTGAATGCGTGCATATATTCTGTGAGTGACTTTGTTCCTTGAGTGAGCCTCATAAATTCGGCTGCTTTCATGTGCATTAGGCCCGGGGGAATATGGTGTCCCCTAAAAGCCAGCTTGAACTGTTCCCAGGTAACTCACGCATTAGCAGGCAAAGACGATAGGAAATGTGTCCACCAGATCCCTGCTGGTCCTTGCAATTGATGAGAAGCATACTCTGCTTTCAGATGCTCCGTGACCCTCAGCAGACTGGAATTTCTGCTCAATGGTATTCAGCCACTCATCGCCTGCAGTGGTTCCTCAGCCACCTTGAAGATTGGAGGCTTCGTGTCCAGAAACTCCTTGAATGTACTGTGCTGATTTGGCTCGGCCCCTGGTTGATGTGGGTGGCCACGAGCAGTGTTTTGCGCGATGAGGCGCAAAGCTTCCTCCATTGTCCTTTGGCTCCCCAGGAACTGGGTAAAGAACTCCTGAGCAAACGGTGGCGTGGGGGTGGCAAGTCATCATGGTTGCCATCCTGGCTGCCACCAGCTCCAGCACGGGTGCGCGTCATCTGCGAAGTTGCAACAATAAGCGATTATTGGTTGATGTCAAGAGATTGCAGAGGAATTATGTACTCATGCCAAACTGAAATTACTGGAGAAAATTCTCAAAATCACAATAAAAACAGAGGCATAATAATTCATTCTCGCAACATGACATCCCCAATTTGACCACTTATCGTGCTCATAACGCATGCAAATTTAAATCGTGATCACCAACAAAGGACTGGAATAACATTGATGTTCAACCAAAAGTGCGATAGTCGTACGATTAACAACATTACATGATAGTCGGATTACTATTACCAAATTCGAACTACAGGTCCATTACATGAATAAAGGTGATACATTAGTCCTTCCACTAAGTGCTAAGCGATCTAATCCTCATCATGATCACTATCGAGGTCAGACGTAGGATCATCTCCTTCCTCAGGTTCTACTTCTTCTTCAGGCTCCACTTCTTCTCCTTCCTCGTACCCTTCTAGATCCATTTCTGCGGCTCCAGGTGGGACATAAGGGTGGAGCTGATTGTTCAGTAGATGAACCTCTTCATGCAGATTATCATTGTATTCTTCCGCATTGGCCAGCTGCTGTCCCAGCTCAAACTATCGAGCTCTCAGAACATCTTCCCTAGGACCAGGCTGCATTCCGCTGGTGAGTTAACCGAGTCATTTCTTCAGTGAGCCTTTCAATCTCAGCATCGTGCTCCCTCTGAAGCTGACGTCGGTCTTCGCGGGCATGACCAAGAGCACCTAGACACACGTCTGAGGCTACCTTCTACTCCATCTAACACTCTCATCACTGCGAACATGGCGCTCATGGCAGGGTTATCACTGTTCTGCCCTTCTGCTGCACCAATCTCCAAAGATCTTCCTCTTGCCTTACTGCCATGAGTCAGTGGAGGGGTTACCCCTCGGAAAGACTCCAACCAAAGCGGCTTGCCAGCTCCTGAGGAAAACGATCCATGATATCCCTCAGGATCCCAAAGGCTGCTCTGCTAGCTGCTTCTTCAGTAGTCCTGCCAGTTGACTCATAACACCAACCGGTCCACTCAGAATCGTCACCTCGGGGACTGAACAATGGCCTCCACAGTAACTAAGAGACCTTCTCCCAACTGCTCATTCGCCCAGAAGTAGCAGGGGTTCCATTCCGTCAGGATAGCCTACATAGCTGAGCACTCTCCACAAGAGTGTAGGCATCCCAAACTCTCCAAGGAACGTGTGACTGTTGATGGGTACGTGGAGCAAGCTGACGGCTGGGAGCTCTGCCTCCGGTGGACTTGCGAGCAGTCTGCTTGGTGCGTGCCATATGCACCATTAACATGTACCCCTTGGTGAGACAATGCCATAATGGATAAGTGTTACATAACCGAGTAAGAATTTTATAAGGGGAGGAACAATGTAATTATGTGAATGGTAATTTAACATGATGCATGCTCGTGCCATACATCCTCACAAACTTAGGAAAAAAAATTTGGTTCTAACGGTAGACACGGTGGCATACATACGTTCTCTCATAAATAGCGTAACTAGTCGAGCTACACGTTTCGTTGTTAGTGTACCTGCATAAAATTTCATTTCAGCCCTAAACCCATAATGAATATGTAGAATGTAATTGTAAATACTTCCATATATGTATACCCATACATATACTTCCGTATCAATCTACCCGACAATAATTTAACCCACAATTAAATACGTACCATATACACATGCAAGCATGTATACATAGCCGTACCAAAGCTAACTCTTCCCGACCGCATGCTCACATCTTGCGGTCATACACTCATCTTACCTTGGCATAGAGGCATTTGATCCATACATTACCACTCAAGTGAATGGCATCCATACTATAGCACGCCGTATGGACGACGAAGTAAAAACCCCCATGTTAGTACTTAAATAGCCACCTAATAGTCCTTAATTTGGGCATAGGGAAAGTGATCATTGGCACACTTTAGATTTCAAATACCTATTATATCACTATTAGTTGCTAGAGAAGGGTTTTTGGAAAACAAAAACTTTTGTTTTAAATACACTTGTGACAAATAACGTTGAATCTTGCTCTGATACCAGCTGTCGCAGAACCGACCAATTTATAAGAGTACAAGTATAATGGCAATCCCGCAAGCGGTCACACTGTCATACTTGAACCTATATAAACCCGGTAGTCCGTCGAGTACCACGACGGGTCTCGATAAACGATTTACAACAACCAAGATCGTACAGGATTCAACATACATGCCACATATTACATAAAGTTCACATATACATTTTGTCATCAGAGTACGAATAAAAGTTATTACAAACCAAGTTTGATAAATAAAGCGGAAGCAAATAAGTTCGAAGATAAAGTTTCCAACATAGTTTGATACAGTGCCAAACTAGATCACGGTCCACAAAAGCAAAGATAGGAATTACTATAGAAGCCTGCCCAAGGCTTACTCCTCATCCACGGCGGGATAGAAGCAACTCTTGCAATACCCATGATACACAGTGCCATCTGCAACAATGGGAAAATAAAACCCTGAGTACGAGAAGGTACTCAGCTAGACTTACCCGTCATGAACCAGAAATAAAATGACTCCAAGGATTATGCAAGGCTGTATAAGTGGACGTAACTTGACAACATTTTTGCGTAAAAGCAATTAAATCATGGTACAGTTACAAATTCTTTACCAAGTTATTTATACTATCCATTTCTAGGTTAGCAACTATCCTGTGCCAAACATGTGGTATATCATTTAGAAGCATACAATAGTAACCATAGCAGGTATTGTAATTCCCTTTTTATCCGAACCATCATGTTTCATAACACAGTTGCTACGATGTTGGGACTAGCCAAGTTTCTCACTATCCGGGAGAGACGGCGATTCGAATCGATTTCAACCAGCTGGGAATTTATTCCTAACACAAACCCAGGTCTACCAGCCACGATAGCCTTAGGTCACCTTTGGTACAACTCCGGTACACATTTCGCGGGTCCGTACTGCGCCGCACAATCTGGAACACCAGATGCCAGGATGCTCAGGCCAAGCCTGCCCTTGGGCTCAGTCTGATCGTTCCCCGGAAGGAGCGCACAACAGAACGATTCCCGGCCTGAGTTGAATTACTCGGCTTCGCGGTCGGAACGAGTTATCGGCTAGCTAAGTGAGAGGCATGCGTTCAATCTTGTCAGAAGCGCCAACAATGGTACGGTCCTTAATCGACACAGACGGGGATAAATCCACACCCAAGACCTCCATGTCTTGTCGCTTCTCTATCGACTTCCCTGTTCGGTCTCGATTTACTTTTACCCCATGGTTCTTGTTCACGATAGCAAATATAGCCAACCGTGCTCCGGTATCCACCTATATCTCGCAGGTGACAGGACATCACCCGACTTCTACCGGTCTAAGCATGGCTAAGCATATATATTCGATCCTGGACCTATACCGGTTAAAGGTGTAATATCTGGACAAGGAATGTACATGCATCAAGTGGTTCCATTCAACTCGTATAACCTAATGCAGCAATCATAAGTACTTAAGTAAACATTTGTAAATTACTGGGAGACTTATAATGCTCCGGGGCTTGCCTCGTAGAAAGGAAGTAGGGCAGGTGGTCAGGACACTCCGGAAGCTCTTCAGGGTTCTGCTCCACGCCTTCGGGAGCTGTGGCTTGCGGATCCTCCTGTGGGTTCCCTTCCTCTGCTTCTTCGAATTCCAGCAACGTGATCTCTTCCTCCGATCCTAGATGCATGAGTATGGCATAAGTATTATGAATGCATATATGTTAACAAGTGCATCATGTTTATTGAGTAGGTGCATATCTCTCCTCGATTATTACTTAACTACTTCTACAATGCATCGACTATGTCACAAACAGTAGCTACTTGTTTCCCTCATAACTGGAGTTCTACTAATCCAAAAATAGTGATCCTAGGACTTTCTGGAAAGCTTATCAAATTCTCTACAACTTTGTTATTAACCATTTTCACAGTACACATCAGTTTCAACATGCAACTCATCAAACTCTAGAATCAGTCCGGAAACTATTTAATATGCAATATAAAGTAATAATACTTCTACTTCATGTAATCATTCAAAATTTGACAACATAGAATCTACCAACAGTTTAAGCATACCAAATACATTTAAGGTAATATAATGGTGAAGCCCAAACTATTTATTTAATTGCCTTTATTATTTTATTTAGATATCTAGGTTAAATAATAAACATATATCAGATGGACTTAATAAATTCTCAAATATTTACAGTGCCTTACTAATGCTATCAAAGGACTACTATAAAAATTTCATGTTATTTTACTAAGTAGAACATTCTATACAAAAATGACAAGGAAGCAAGGCTTGAAATAGCATAAATGGAAAATCCTATTGAAAAGTGTCAAGAAACAGATTTCCTATTTTTCTTAACATCCATATGGTACTAGGATTACCTCCAACAAGTTTCATGAATTTTGGACTCATAATTAATTTATGAAAATTCATGCAAGGATTGACTATCCATAAAAGAAAAATCTATAACTATAAATCTACCCATGCACTGGCCCTCAAATTTTTACCAGAGCTCATCTATGCTAATACTAGCTTACCACAAAAATTTCATAATTTTTGGAGCACAGGAACTCTAGATATAAAATAAACAAATTTGAATGCATTTAAAAGCACATTTCAAATCCCTATTTAAATCTCCAAAACTTTCTACCGTAAATGTTACAAACATATTTTTCCTAAATACTACACTTCCTAAGGAACACTACAAAATTTATTTCACAAATTTAGGAGCTACCGAACTGAAGATACAAAAATCACAAATCACACTTGAATCAGGAATTTTTTGAACTAGCCCTCAACACTGCTGTCGCTGACCGGTGGGGCCTACACATCAGTTGGACCCACGTGTCATCGAGACGAAACAGAGCAGCGGCGCTGCTTGGCACTGCGTGGCTACAACTCGTCGACGGTGAGCTTCGCCGGCGGTGACACCTTCACTACGTGATCTACTTGACCTAGCGAATCTACTAAGCCACTCGGTGGGACCTCTCGTCGGGGCTACGCACGGCGGCGGCGCTCATGGCGGCACGGCGGAGCTGGACAACGGTGGTACGCCGATGGGGGCTATGGTGGCTTGGACGAATGCTGCGCCGAGCATCACCGAGCTGCGGCAGAGCTATCTAGCGCCCTAACGCGGCCTGGGGTGGACGGTGGCGACGTGGCCACGGAGACGGGGCTCATGGCAGAACTTCGGCGAGCTCACATGCGTTGCGGTGGCTTACCAAGCGCGGTCAGCGGGCATGAGAGGAGGCAGTGCGCTGCTGGGGTGGTGGTGGAGCTATGGCGGTGGCGATGGAGTGGCTAGGCGCGAGCTTGTGCACGGTTATGGCGACGGCGGAGCTATGGGAGCTCGGCTGCTGCTGCGGCGAGGAAGAGAGGCCGGAAAAAGCGAAGTGAGGGCGCGGGATGGCTCGGGCAGACGATGGCGGGGTTAAGGCCGCGCCCACACGCGTCGTGGCCTGCGCGATCAGGGCGTTGGCGACGCGCGGCCATCACCGTGGACACGCGGCGCGTGTGCTCTACCGGTGGTCGGCCACTGATGGCTTGATTTAGTTCGTTTAGACGCAACGTGCCGAGCCTGACGACGAGTTTCGCAAATGATTTTACTAGAAATCTGTGGCTCCGTTGTGCAAACATCCTAAACCGAAATTGTAGACCTATGTACCAGCTACACTTCTTGTTCAAGGCACTTGTTCTAATTCGCAATAGAAACAGAGAAAAAGTCGTGCTCAAAGTTGGCCTGTCAGGCTGTCAGGGTTCATGACTTAGCAAAATTTGCTAAGTGTTGAAATGGTTGATTTCTCTGATTTTTGAAATCCAAATTCACACATGTTAGGAGCTGAATCAGTCAAAGACCCAAAAATCAAAGTTGTTCCTTATGTCAAACACTACAACATTGCTTTAGTGAACTCCTCCATGCAAGGTCTCTAACACCTAGTTCCAAATTGGTCAAACATGTCACATTTAAAAGATGAAACACATCAAAGCATGGCTTAATGACCTATTTACCCCTAACCATGAATATCAAAGTTGTTTATAATGATACTCTAAACATGTTTAAGCAATTTGCAAGGTCATTTAATCATTCATGTAGTAGTCACTCATAGAGCTATTTAAAGTAATCACATGAAATATGTCTTAAAGGCTTGATTATGAAAAGTGACTTTCATGAACCATGCACTAATTGCTAACCCAAGTGTGGTTACATGTTTTTGTGACTCACATCTACCAAGTACATGTTTTCATTCATGATTATTTGCATAAGTACAAAGAAACATGCAAAAACAAGCAAACGTTGCATATGTTTCAAGAAACACGAGATAACAAGCAATGTTTCAATTGTAAATGATGATTTATGAATGCTTGATGATCATGCTCATGTTATGCAAGTCAAGTTATGCAAGGCTAACACCCGAGGTGTTACAGTTGTACTTTTGCCATGAGTGCCGTCTGGTCTCCCCACTTGGGAGGCCCAAGGGTCACACTGTTGTGCACCATCAAGCACGGCGTGCTCACAAATGCTTCCACGAGCCAAGATGCCATCCTGTCGAGCCTTGGATGGCTCGGGAACACCGGTGCCACCGCCCTGTGCCCGCCGCGCTCACCATAGACCAAAGCCCCAAAGTGAAGCAGCAACGTGAGCCTGATCCACATGCACTAGTGAGGGGAAAAGGGGACTGGACATGGTCCACCACAGACCTAGCGCGCGGTCCATGGACCAGCGCCTACTGGTCCACCATGATCCGCTCCCACGTGCACAGTCCAGACCTCGCCCATCAAGAGCCCAACAGCACCACGTGGATAGCCTACCTACCCAACACGTGTCCGGGCTAGGCTGGCCCAACCCGACCCATCGAAGCCCATACTAGGCCCAGCCCCGTTGACCGTTGATCGATCAACATTGACCGTTGACTGGCCCACCTGTTAGTGACTAGTGCCAAGGGCCCACCTATCAGCCACTATTACCGCTAGACCAATCCTATGCTGCCACGTGTCAAGCCCTGGTTCACCCCTTCCTTTTTCTTTTTTAGAAAATAGATTTAACTTCAGAAATTCATAGAAAATTCATACGACCTCAGAAAAATGTGAAACTAGTTCCCACATTCTTCTAAAATCGAGCTCTACATGGTGAACTTGTCCCCACTTGCTGTTCATGCCGCAAAACTCAAGACCAAGATCTGCCTCTCTTTTAGACTTGCAAATGGCCCCGATGCCTTGGCCGAATACCCTCGTCGCCAACCCTAGCTGTGTCCTATAGCAGTAGCCACCCTCTGGCCACCTGCTGCCACACCCGACTAGCAACAGCCATCCCTTGGCCACCTATAGCATGCTGCAATGAGCCGTAGCCAGCCACAGTGAGCTGCAGCAGGCCATAGCTAGCTAGAGGTAGCCATAGCCCTCCGGGACAAGTTACAATAGCCATTGGGCCTCCATATCTTTGCCATGAAGTTGAATCCTAGTCGAATGCCATTCCCGACACCGATGAAAGCCCCTTCCTCCTCATTCTTATACTCGTTCGTACACTTACAATACATGATCTTGATCTATCTATATCTGTCTGCACCGTGCCCTTGTGCAGGTCTACCCATCCCCCTCGCTATGGATATGTGCTACTCCATTCATGTGGTCATGTCTTAGCTCTTATGTTGGGTTGTCAGGATTCTTGTTCATATGTTGTGCTTAAGGACCGTGCCTTCAAGCCGGTCGAGGGATCGCATCTCATTCGGACGTTATGATTGTGGGATTTGTCTCGCCATGGCCGTGATGCCGAGTGTAACTCGACCCCTTGCTCTTTAGTTGACTTCATAATACTATGAGTGTTAACTCCTACCTTCGGCCCTATGACATGGTCGCAATGGATTCAATATCGATATCGATATCGATGCGGATATCACCCACTCACATCGAGCCTTTCGTGACCTAGCCTATGGGAGATGACATGGGAGGTAACAATCATGGAACGATGGATGCCAACACATGTTGGTATAGCTTGTGGCCGCGAGTCTGCCTTGCCATGACCATGGAGCTATGCCTCTCTCTTTCATTTGCTTCTTCGTGCCCAAGCCCTTGTGTGTTTGTACCCCGTTCGACCATCGCGTTTCATCGATTCTCATGGTAACAACCACACTGCTATGAATTAGAAAGATGTCTGAGTGCCAGTGCACCTAAGTCAGGTACCCAATGAGTGGTTTGCGCACTTGGTGTTTGTCGCTTCCTTACAATGCCCCGTCTTTCATCGTGGCGCAAGTGTTGGAAGAAGTAGACCGTGTCCCTTGTGGTTCTTGCTCTAGATGCACCGTTAGCCGCTTTGTTTTATTCTGTCTTGCCTATGATGATTGGATCAAAGACCAGACTATCCCCTTTGGGTTAGCGAAGCTATGGTCTATGTCGTACCTCGGACCCATGCGTGTCGACCTGATCGACCATCTAAAACCATCTTTCCCAAAGATGTGTCTGAGAACATGACATGGATGTGCCTAGCTAACCCCCACATCTTTTGCCGTGTTGAGCGACCCTCTTCTCGGCTCCCGACGTTATTGTGTCATGTGGATCGAGGGGAACCGTTGATGTCCAATCTCTTTGCGCTACCGCTTTCTACCATAGCGGGCGAGCCGAAGTATGTTGGAGCCAAGTCACAATAGTGTTAATCGCTCTTGTATGCTACTCGTGTCCAATTGTGACTTGCGGGATAAGGCTATAAGAGCCAAACCCCATCATTCTTCTTTCTTTGGGCCTGACTTCCAATCCCCATCAATTCAATGACACCGGATCGAAAGATCGTGAGCCGTGGTGTTTACTCTGGATAAGCTCTGGCTTAAACCATTTATCATAAAGCCATACTGGCTTGGCCATGACTTAAGCTTGTGCTCAGCATACCATCACTTGTGTTTCTTTGGCCTAAGGGAATTAGACAACCGCCGAGAGGGCTAAGCCATGTATCTCTTATTGTCTCACTAGTGTTATTGGATTTTCCTGTGTCTCGTCGTCTTTTCGAGTGTTGAGTGCTCTCTTGCCTTGCATGTCGCTTCATGGAGTAGCTGATGATCGGACCAAGAGAACATGGACGACGACAAGGATCATGGAATGGAGTCAACATAGGAGGAGGTGACCCCACTAATGGAACACCAACAAATGGAGAATTGTACCACTACTACCTCTACATCATAGGTGTCATGGCAGCACCCTCTTTTAGAGACTCCTATTAGACATTGCATAAAATCTAGAACTGCTAGCGCATTATAATTATTCCTTTAATAGTACTTTGATGCATGCTACTACCTGAGCCATTATTACCCTGATGCAACCCACTCTACCACATCACCCTGCTTTGTGCATTCGCTCGCTTATATATGCTTACTTGCCTGCTTGCTTGCATATTACACCATTATACTTATTATTAACTCCACTTCGTATTATATCAGGGATGTGATGCTAGTGGTGAACCCCTTGGGAAGGGTTTGGCTATGGGTGCTAGACTTGGTGGTGTGTGAGCGTGCTGCGTGTGTCTTGGGTGCATGGAGAGTGAGGGTTGTGTCGATCGAGCTAGAATAACGATGAGCCTAGGGCAAGTCTTGCCATGTGGTGCTACCTAGGCACTTGGATATGGAATACCTATGGCGGGTAAATGGTAATTGGAGATGGCCTTGGGTGTGAACCTGTGATGGGAGGAGCCCAGGGTGGAGGTGCTGTGGTGGCACGTAAAATGGAAACCCTGATGAAGACATTCTGGCTTGGTTAATCCCTAAGGACTTACTAGTACTCAGACTCACCGGGAATCCTTATATCCCACTCGCCCTATATGGTGCGGGACGGTCAGACTACTTGGTAGAGCGATGCCACTACTGCTAGGCAAACATGTACAAGGAGGTATGGGGCGCGCGGTTTTTCCCCACACCCTTCTGAGACTTCAGGAGGCCTTATGGACTCGGCT
>NW_027097965.1:0-23273 GCF_019320115.1 Miscanthus floridulus | reverse complement strand
GTCTCTCTCTATATTCGCTGTGGTGTGAGCTGATGTACGAGCGCGTGCGCTGCTTTCTGTCATGGTTGACCTGCTGATGGTTTCTCTGATGTCGGAGTACGTCTCCACCTACGCATAGCATCTGATCGAACTCGGATGGTTTTGAAAAGTTGAAGCCTTGAACCTCGGATCCGAGTGAGCGGTGAGAAAGCCGAAAGGTATGGATGGTCACTGCTGCTGCTTGCGATCTGGTATGATGAAATGGTCAGCACTCAGCACGCAGCAGCAGCTGGGCACGCACCACCCAGTCAGGCAGTCACCCACCCATCCATGGTGACTGTTTCCTGAAAGGAAAGTCGGCAGGGCAGTCAACCCTCTCCAGCACGCAGCTCGGAGAGTGCTTTTGCTCCTCTCTCGTGCAGTCTTGCTTACCATAGTTGGAGAAGCCGATCCTGACTGGAGTGGAGGCTCCGGAAAGGTTCCTGAGAAATTTTCCTCTTCCGGATGTGCATGATGCGCTTGCTCTCCTGGCCGTGGGGAATATCTTGTGATGGCTGCTCTATCTTTGTCCTGATCAGGTCAATCGATGGGCCGGCCGATGCTAACAGATGATGGATGGCCCGTGGGCATCTTGCGATCCTGGTTGTTGGGGTTGTTCCGTTTTGTTTTCTTTTGCTGGCTGCTGCTGATTCTTGGCGAGGAGCAGCGCCCATGATTTGGGTTTTCCCTTGTGGCCAAGCAGCGCCACACGGGGCAGGGCTTGTGCCGTCTGGTATTGTAGTGTAGTAGCCATCGACAGTGACATCCCTGTTAGTGTTAGTGTTAGCACATTCCAAGCGGTGCGATGACGACGATGATAGCGTGGCGCGTGGTTTGGTGATGCTTTCCTGGTTCCGGGAAGCGAAGCAAGCATCCAGCCAGCCTGTTCGACTGCTTTATAAGTCGTTTTTGCTGATTTGTATGGCTAATTTATTATTGGGAAAGAAAAATACTGTATCATTACTTCCGCTGAGACAAGAACGAGCTAACATGCTGCGAGCCAGACACGGCTGCTTTCTTTCTTCGTTCTTTCGGTTGCTGTCACGCCTACGGAAAGGAGTGAGGTGAGGTTTTTGCCCGGCTGCCGTGCTGGGGTAATAAAAAAAAATGGGACTGGGAGTGGGAGCCGGGAGGCGAGGACATGGCAGGAGGGTGCCGCCGCGTGGCCACACACCGTGAGCACGGCAGGGGCAGCATGGTCATGGCATGGGCGAACTCTGTAGCCTCCCCATGCTCCATCCGTGATCCTGATCCAGCAGCAACCACGTTCTCGGATTTGGTTCTGCCATTGCCTCCGTGGCCCCCCAAAAGGCCACAGATCATGGACAGGACAGCTCGTGTTCCTTCTTCTGCCCAAACATTTCTGGCCTTAGGAGCCTCCTAAATTTTAATTTTAGTTGCTCATTGAATGTTTGACATATGGAGTATTAAATATAGACTAATTATAAAATTAATTACATAATTTGCGACTAATTTACGAGACGAATCTTTTGAGCATAATTAGTCTATGATTGATGTGCTAATGACGGATTAATTAGGCTTAAAAATTCGTCTCATGGAGTACTGACGGATTATGTAATTTATTTTTTTATTAGTATCCAAACACCTTATGCAATATCCTTCCGACACACCTCTTAAATTTTAGTAGCCAAACACCCCCTTAATCTACTACTGTGACTGTGATCCTGAGCTCAGCATGTGTGTTTGGCCTTGTTTCTTTCCTTCTTCCTTTTCCCCCTTTGTGTGCGTAGAAGTGCAGCAGTGGAAGAAAAAACCGGAACATTGCCTTTGCTTCAATACGTGCTCAGAAGCATTACGCATTGATATGAAAAAAGTTGCTTTCTGGGGAATTTCTCGTTTGGCAGCGTGACGACGTCCTTTATCTGCTGGGCTGTTTGGCGATTCTAGATTGTAGGCAGCTGACGTGGCCCATATGTACTAAGGCCCCGTTTGGTACCGCTCCGAGAGTTCATGCACTGTAGCGTGTCAGAACCGAAGCCGGAGAAGCAAGAAATTCGAGCTTCACCGGCTCCGTGAACAGTGCCTGTGCTACGGTGAGAGGGGAAAGGTGGTGAGAGAAAAACAGCTCCGAGCTACAGTGGTGCTACAGTGTTCCATGTCAGGCTGGGAGCTGCCTAGAGCCCTACCAAACGGCCCCTAAATTGAGCCCGGTACTAATAAATTGTTGGGTCTGTCTATCAAAATAGCAAAATTCTAAATGGTTCACGTCTTGATTAAATTCGGGCTAAATGCTGGGTACACTTGGCCACCCCCACCTCCCACCTCCCACGTCACACTTGGCCCTCTTTGGCAGGTCTCCTTGTCGGCCACCCACGATCGACACCTGGTTACTGTTTATCGGAGCCGTTTTTCTCTCTCCTCATTCCTCTCTCTCTCACTGACACAACCGAAGAAGCTTGTTTTTCTGGCTCCGCGGCTCCGGCACCTGTCGGCCGTCCACCGGCCGACACCTGGCTACAGTGCAAGAGCCGGAGCCTGGCCAAAGAGGGCCGAAGGTGGATGAATGTCGAATCAAAGCGATCATGTACGCAAGTCAGGAAGATGAGATGCAAATGCGAGTACGGTGAGCATTAATTCCTTTCAATATATAAGATAAGATGGTAGACTCAAAACTTCAAAAGGTACCGTGTCACATAACTCCGCAACAGGAAAAAGCATAAAAAACGACATGCTAGGCCAACTCAATCCATTCGTTTCAAGATACAAGACATACCACGGTCTACTTGATCATGTTGCACGGCAGTTTTAGGTGCCGTTTGGATCCCAAGAGATTTGGAAAATCTAAATAAAAAAGAATACCAACAGTTTTGTTGGGATTTTGAGATTTTAAAAATATGTGAGAATTTAAGATTGTAGGATTTTTCTATCCGGATTCTCAAAATCCGGAGGATGGGGCCTAAACATTGACAAAACCGATGCTTCTTGTAGTATACCATGTTGATATCTTCTACACGCCCACCGAATCATGTGCTATTGCATATACATGTATCTTCTTTTCATGTATGCCACAAAAGTGTGTGTGCATCGACAAACGGCGTTTTCCACTTTTCTCATTGACCGACGGAAAATACGTGCTGCCAATGTTCAAGTTGGAGATTTTTGGGCTTAGACTTATCTCAGCTCGCTCGGTAAGAAGTTAGAGAAGAAGAACTGTTTGGATTATGGTCAAGCTTGTCTCAAGCAAGATTTACCTTATTTTTACAAGAGAGGCAAATATGCTTATCCACGTTGGCAAGAATGATCTTACTTGGTCAGGCAAGAAAGCTATGGAAACAAACCAAACTGATGGCCCGGAAATCCCTGTTTGCTTATGCTAAAATTTAGCTTAGGCTGATGTTGGTACTAGTGCAAGAGAAAACACTGTTCTGTAGGTCAAACGGAATTGAGTTGAGCCACGCGAGGCGCGAACGCGGAGAACAACCAGCGCGACGCGAGGCCCGCGCCCCCACCCACCACGCTCGCTCTGCCTGCCTGCCTGCCTGCGTTTCTCCTCGGCTCCTTCTCTCCTCGTCCTCGCCCGCCCGCTCGCGCAGTCGCTTCGCCGCCTCAGATCCAAACCCCGTGTATTAAAAAGCTCTCAACGAAGCGACCAAAACCCTAACCCTACACGGCAATTCCCCAATCCCCGTCCCGCGCAAAACCCTAGCCCAGCCCCACCTACCGGTCCCCTCTCGCCGCCGCCGCCGCCATGGCAGGCTCATCCGGCGGCGCAGCCTCCTCCTCCTCGTCCCGTGGCGTGCCGGAGAACAGGTTCTACAACCCTCCGCACGTACGGCGCCAGCGCCAGCAGCAGCAGCAGCAGGAGCAACAGCGGTTGCGGTCCGCGTCGCCGTCGCTGTCCCCGTCGCCGTCGCCGCGGTCGGCGAGGCAGAAGCCCCCGCCGCCGCCTGGGGCCGGGGCCGGGGCCGTGGCCGCGTCGGTGGATGTGGACAGCCGGTCCGACGACTCCTCGTCGACGACCTCGTCCAAGCCGTCGGTGGCGTCCACGGCGACCACGGCGGCCACTGCGGCGGCGGGTGATGTGAATGTGGCCGCGGCGGCGGAGGAGGCTGGGAATTTGGAGAGGTTTCTCACCTCCACGACGCCCTCCGTGACCGCGCAGTACTTGCCCAAGGTATTCTCGGGATTGCTCTTTGCTGCTTCAGTAGTCTGCTGTGTGTTGTTTTACTTCTTAGATGTATCTGCTGTGGTTGATAGGACGGGGATCCGATGGATAGAATTGTAGTCTCTGTTCCATTTTATACTGCATTTGCATAGTCAAAGATGAGTCTGTAGAAACACTGCAGTTAACGATTAGAGAATGAATCGTGACTTGGAATTTAGTCTGAAGCAATCATTTAGCTCTGGTTGATAGTCATGTATTCAAAGCCACAATCATTCTTGATATCAAAAGATGACCATAAGTGCCGACGAAAACTTGAAATGGGCTGATATTTGCAAAAATGTTCACCACTGCTTGGTTTGTATGAAACTTGAGGTCTATGTTTTATACTTGACATGTTGTTAGTCACCATAATGGTGGAATGGGATAGGCACGCCTTGTTATAAGATCACTGCAGTTCCATGTAATGCACTTGACCGCTTAGGTCTATGTTTCTGAATTGCCACTTGACCGCTTGTTATAACTTCACTGCAGTTCCATGTAGTACGTTTATGAGTATGCATATCTGTTGCTATATCTGGATTTTGCAGTTGTGTGAAGTGAACTCTGACAAGTAAATACACTGCAATTTGGATGACGCTGTTTATTTCTATATCATGTATGTAGTAATAATGTTTGTACTATATTCTCGATCCATGGCAAATTTCAGTTCTTTGGTTGAATTACCACTCCCCATTTAAGGAATCGTCTCACTTTTCTGCTGCTGACTAGCTCCAATTTTTTTTCCACTGCAGACAAGCCTAAGGATGCGGCGAGGTGGTGATGCTATGGATTCACGGCCTTATTTCCTCCTGGGATCTTTGGGAATCTTTCAGAGAATGGAGTGCTTATGGGGCTGGTGTTCCACTGGTGTTAAATGGCAGTGACTCGGTGATTCAGTATTATGTGCCATATCTTTCTGCTATCCAACTATTTGCGGATCCATCTAGACCAGCTTCAAGAAACAGGTACAACCTATTCTGTCACAAAGAGTCATGATGTCTAGAAAGTTTCCATTGAACTTAAACCTTAAGAGGGCCAATGTGTGTACCAAAACGGGTTCCTTGTTTGTCTCTGTTATGCTTAGTGAGTTTGACCTTTGGTATTAAGTTGAATACTGATGGGATTGTGCTCCATGCTTTTCGAATTTTTGTACATCTATGTCAATCTGTATGAAAGTAAATAACTATGCTTGAATGCTATTGAACTAGAGCTTAAGGCAGATTAAGCATTCCCAACTTTTCTTTTTAGTTATATTCCCTTTCGAGGAAAATTATGTTATGCGTTGCTGAGATTTACCAACATGATTTTATCAAGAAATTCTATATGTGACAACGTTTTGCAGATTTGTTCTCTGTTAACTTGCAAGAACACTGAGATGAGAGTTGGTCTTTTGCATTCACTGATGTTCACTAGGCATTGCTACATGTGACTTTAATTTGGTGGACATATATGGAAAGAAATTAAATGAAGTAACAAATGGGAGAGAGAAGTTATGAGTAGATAGCTACAACCAGCACGCTGTTCAGTATGGTTGCTTTTATCACCTTGGTGATGTATTTGATAGTGTATAACTTTTTCTAGTTAATTTTCTCGCTTACTTAAGGCGTCCTGGGGATGAAAGTGATGGGGAATCTATGGATACTAGCAGTGAGAGCAGCATTGAGAATGATGTTGAGCGGCTAGAGTCTCATCATCACTGGAAGGTACACATCGACTGGAAAATGGTGGCGTACAAGTGATGATGGTGAGGGCGATGCATCTCCAAGTTTTCCAATATTCGAGTATATGGAGAGGGATCCTCCATATGGTAGAGAGCCTCTGACAGACAAGGCAAGTTTTTTTTTTTCTTTTTTTGAACTAATGCTTATTGAAGATGGCCTGTTTATAGAATCTAACTATGCATGGGTTTCAGGTATCAACTCTTGCACATAGATTTCCAGCTCTGATAACATTCAAAAGTTGTGATCTGCTGCCATCGAGCTGGATGTCTGTTGCATGGTATGTTTCAATTACTATTGATTTTTGTTCACTCAATTTTTACTTCCATTTTCTCAATGGCATGGCCGTGATGAAATATGGTCCTCTATTGCTGGACTCACTATGATGTATGATATGTTTTGTGCGATTGCTCTAGTTCTGAGGTCAATGTTGTCTTCTAACTTCCACTTAAAATGTGTCGACTAATTTGTTAAGGTCAGTGTTTTCTTGTTATTTAGCTGTGGTCTGAGCTGCTTGACGTTTCTATAAGATATCTGCATTAAGTTGATCTCATGTATTTATAATCAGCCAACATCTATGTTCATTGCCTTATGCTGTGCCTTTTTTTTTCTTCTGTGTACTACATTTTGATTTGTAGAATCTAGAATGAGCTGTGCACTGGTCAGAGTTATGACATTTGCCAACTGTGCTAGCCATGCAGAGGATGCCTACCAGTTGCAATGCCTAACAATGGCTTGCCTACTGTGCTGAATTTCAGCATAAGATACAAACCTGTGTAGAAGAGCAACGCTGCTCACCTGGTGTTGCTATGATTCTATACGTACTGGTTTCATCCTCATGCTTCCGATTGCAGGTACCCCATATATAGAATTCCAACAGGGCCAACATTGAAGGATCTTGATGCCTGTTTTTTGACATTCCATTGTCTAGCAACACCTTGCAAGGGTAAATACTGTGACTTGTAGTGCCATAGGGATTTTACTTTGCCACGGACAGATGGCAATGGCACCTGTGTGACATTTTGCCCCTGATTGCATCTGTTGCATATAGAGTTCTTACTCCATTTGTTCTTGCAGATTGTGACCCTCCTACGTCAGCATGCCCTGGCTTTGGGGGAATCAACGGCTGCACAACTGCAACTGGGAAACTATCATTGCCTATCTTTGGGCTGGTACCTTACAAATTCCGTGCCTCCATTTGGACATCTGACGGAACCCAAGAGCGGGTCACCTCACTGATGCAGGAGGCTGACAGCTGGCTCCGCAGAATACAAGTAGACCACCCAGATTTCCGGTTCTTCGTCTCCCATTTCAGTTCACCGTGGAGATGACTCATGGCTGTAAATGGTTTTATAGTATGATTACTGCCTCGCCGTCCAAACTGAACCGCCTTCTGCACATCTCTGGCAGAGACCGAGTGCCCTCTTGTAACGGGGGTTGTATGAGTTATAAGCCTGCACGCTAACTTTTTTCCTGTCTCCAATAAGTTATATCTGTTGTAGGTTGGTTTTTTTGTGGGAAAGTAAAGCTGGATGGTGGAAAAAGCAGAATTGGAGACAATGTAGAACTGAAAGACAAAAGAGGAAAAAAAAAAATTTCAATTAGAGTTTAGGAGCACCGGTGTATGCTGATTATCTGATTTGCTGTTCATTCACAGAGGTGGCACAATGTTTATTTATTCATAATAGGATGCTGTTACCGGATGTATCTGTTCTCATATTAAATGTGCACAAGTCCGTCACTGTTCATCAATGAAAACACCAGAAGTACAGATGTTCAATAGAGGGTTTCTTCTGCTATATACTTATTTTATAATGGAGGGATTGTTAAAGTATATGCTGCGAAAACAACAAGAGGCAAATCTGTGTTCTGCAGGAGATGGATGGTTTCTCCAGCCCGCGACTGGTTCCACTTGCAGGAAGCCCGGCCACGGCCGGCCCAGCTGTGAAAGAGTCGCAGCTGCGGGACGGACGGGACGGGGCGTCCACTGCTCCTCCACTCCCGCTACCGCTAAAACAATTCGCGAGAGAGACACAGGCGTCGCTCGGCCTCAGCGCAGCGTGCCGCCCACCTGCTCGATTTCCTTTTCATTTCTGCAGCCCCAGCGGCATGCCATGGCCAAGCACAAACGACGGAAGCAGCTTTCACGTCTCTACGCTACATATACGTCGCGGGGCCTCCCACCCACGTCCGTCCAGAGCCAACCACTTCAGCCAACGCTACGCTTGGCGTGATGAGGGGCCTGCAAGAGGAGTTCCGGGGCGGCGTGCAGGTGCAGCCGGCGTCGTCGTCGCACGGCGGCAGCGACGGGCGCGCGCTGTCGTGGTGGTCGGGCGACCCCGAGGCGAAGCGCCGGCGGAGGGTGGCCGGGGTACAAGTCCCTACGCCGTGGAGGCCAGGGTCAAGGCGTCGATCCGCAAGGGTCTTCCGCTGGATCAAGGACCGCTTTTGCCCCGGCCTCGTGCGCCGCTACTGACCGAAGACGGAGACGCCTGACGACGGCCTCGATCCGGCGAGCTGCTGTGTCGTCGTGTTGTTAACCTTTTCGTGACCGTCCGTTGTCTTTGTACTATAAATTTAAAGGCCCGTGCTTCGTCTCTTCGTTCTCAACCTCCCTTGTTGTTCCTCGCATGTACCCTGACATTTTTTTGGGTGTGTAACTCTGTTGTTGTTCATCTTATTGCGGATGCAAGTAATACATACACAAACGGGAATGAATCCTCCCAATCGGTTTTGACGCATCCATGTGTGTAGTGTCAAGAAGGGGTGTGTATAGCAACCCTACAACTTAATAGTAGAATCTATAGGTGAGATTGAGAAGAAAATCGCCGCAAGGAGATAATATCTATAGGTGAGAGTAAGA
Source organism: Miscanthus floridulus (assembly GCF_019320115.1). Taxonomy (NCBI): domain Eukaryota; kingdom Viridiplantae; phylum Streptophyta; class Magnoliopsida; order Poales; family Poaceae; genus Miscanthus; species Miscanthus floridulus. Next base: position 14,509 of record NW_027097965.1, on the reverse strand, counting down.
AGAAAATTGCGTAAGGAATAATTATAGATATATACACTTCAAAGAATTCATCGATTCATCAGTGAACTTCAGTTTTCACATCTTCTCTCTAAGCAACCCATATGCTCCTCAAATCAAAGGTGAAAACGTGGGGTTTAAATGTGGAACAAATTACGGAGAACTCGTAGCACAAAAAAAAAAAACTGTATACAACAACAACAAAACTGTAACATGGAACAAAATCTTTGTATAGCCAGAACAAACCTTATACAATGTAAATAACACAACTATATATCATACATACTGGTGGAACACAATTAAGCCAATACCCTATTCAATCTGAGCTCAAATGAAAATGAAGAAAAAAACTGAAAAAAAGAAAGAAAATAACAACAAGAAATGGAGCCAACACAAGAAGCGGGACAACCAGTTGTTGGGCCGTGGGCTGTGGGCCTGTGGCCGTGGAGGTGGCATGTGGGTGACTCGCTTTCCGACTGGTCGGAACGAAGATGTCGCCAGCGTTCAGGCAGGCCTCGCAGGCAACCTTGTAGGTGTTCGATCCGCCGTCGCCCGCCGCGCTACGCCATGTGCCAGGTCTTCGTCGGCGCCTTCGCCGGCGACACAGCCAGGTATGCACCCCCCTTCTCATCATCCTTCCCGCTGTGCGAAACCGAGCAGACGAACCCCAAACTAGGGTATTTGTTCCCGGATCTGATCCTGATCTAATACAGGTGTGTACATGTATTATGCCTACTAAGTACTAACTTCGACTTTTTTGGGGAAAAAAAAACTTATCGGGTGTACATTTAGTGGGGTACATTGTACCGGATTCAGTCTCTTTATCACTCAATATTCATAAATCGACTAAGGTTAGGAATATGATTATCAGAGAGAAGCAAATTTAGTCGTAGCACAACGAGAAAAATATAGCAAACGCATACGGCGTGATTGGTTATTAGGAGTCCACAGCCTAAAGCATCAAAGGAAAGGATCAGTCCGAGCAGTAGATTGATGGTGGTCGGGCCTAAGAAAGGAGCAAGTTAAGAGAGGCTAGAGATGCAGATTAGAAAATTTCTCTCGATGTGATCTGGGACTGGGAACACAATGCCAGATTCTAGTTCTGGTTCTTGTGTCGAGATGAATCTTGAAGTGTGTGCTGTCACCAAAAGGCTGCAAAGTGGCCTACTGGCTACTCTGGTCACAACAGAACTTTTGTGATTTCTGCAAATCTGGCTAGGCTCTAGATTTTTATTGTTTTAATTGCATCTCTAGTTACAATGCGTTCCTCGGTATATTTTTATAATGTGACAGTAATAATTCACACTTGCATGAACAATGTTTAATTTGTTATTCGTATAGACCATTCGGATTACGCAGTCTCAAAAGCAAGACTCTTGTAGTTTTGATTTGGTCCAGATTATCCTTTTTGGCCAACAGAAGTCTGATTGTCACAGAACGCAGATAATGCTATTTCAGCAGCACTTCTATCACAATTATGGTTGTGTTCCTGGAGACAGTAGGTTACATGATTTCAGATGAGATGCAATGATGTGGAGCGTACTTTAAGGCCTTGTTTGGATCTCGAGTTTTATAAAGCTAGATTTCTTAAAACAAGTTTTTGTTTGTTATTTAGAAAACCTGTCTGTTTCCTACAGCTAACTTTGAGATAAGCAAATCTGGTTTCTAGTAAACTCAAGATTCCATGTTTTTAGTAAAATATACTCTGAGTCATTTTTAACAAAACCAGTTTACCCTATTCCTGTGTCTGTGGAACGTGGAATCTTCATTCACATAACTAACTCAGCTTTGATGATGAGGATTGTTTGCATGGTGACTAACGACGTGCCATTCATCTAACACGAAACACATTGAGCACTTGCAAGACACACAGAAATTTATAAACCAAAAATGGCAGAATAACTACTTAAACCTTGTTTTTTTTGTCTAAATGTTCCTAATAAAAGCCATCTCTAAGAAACTGATTTCTAATCTTGAGATCCAGACAACTACTTATTGTGCATGTATCCTTCAATTACTTGTTGTCTGACTCCAATTTTATTCAGTTACTGTGGCAGTGATGAATAGTGATTTGGGAGGCTTAGGTGGCAGGCCTACAAATCCACAAGCAAATCCTTTTGGAAGTGCCTTGCATGGTGCTGGACCAGGATTGATCCGTACTGGACTAGAAGCATATGGGGGGAGGTTCTTAGATTCAAGTTCTGAGTTTATGCAGAGCAATGTAAATTTGTACACAGGTTCCTTGTTTAGAGATTAGTATAACTATCCTGAAACTGTAAAGGCTAAACCTCATTCTGTTTTTGCCAGATAACACAATATTTATCCAACCCTCAGTACTACTTTCAAGTCAACAGCCAGTATGTGAGGAACAAACTGAAGGTCATCTTGTTCCCTTTCTTGCACAGGGTAAGAGCTGTCAACTTTCTATCTGCCTCAGCGGGATTTTTCATATTGTGATTTTGTGAAGTCTCATATGACGTGACTTGCCTTTATTGCCTTCATTAAGGTCACTGGACACAAGAATAACTGAACCAGTCGTAGGAAGGCTGTCCTACAAACCTCCAGTCCAGGATATCAATGCACCAGACTTGTACATCCCTTTGATGGCATTTGGCCCTACATTATAGTTTGCTGGTATGCTTTGGGTTTGTTGTTTCTTGGAAGGTAAACACGCTGTGAACAACTTTTTGTTGTTTCATCTAGAATAGAGAGGCGGAACATTGCACACGAGAAAAGGCAAATAACAATATGAACCGCTGCATTGCTTGGCGATGCAGGTTTACCCCCTGAGGCGCTGACCCTACAGTTGTCCTAAAGGGTTACTGGCTGGTTTCTGCAAGTCATCCTCATCACGGGTCGCGGTACACCCTGGGCAGCGGTGAGGCTCCGTTGCTGGACGTCGTGGCGTACGCTGGATATGGTTACTCGCTGGCATTTCCGTTGCGATGCTAGCCCGCATCTTCTGGAGCTACCTGTACTACTTCATCATGCCATGGTTCTGCATCTGCACGGGAGTCTTCCTTGTGAAGACCATGAAGAGGGTTCTTCTGGGCGGGCCAAGGAGCTACGAGAGGCACCCCAGCCGGAACCACTACTTCCTGCTCTTCTTGGCGGTTGTGCAGTTCCCTATGCTGTTCTGGCTCAGCAGCATCAGCGGCTGATCTTTAATCCTATGGACTATGGTCTGGCCGTACGTCATTTCTGAGAGGCTGTTGAGCAGAATAGACTTTGTGGTACTTCTTGCTTGCTGATGAATCCTAGGTTATCGTGGAGTTGGTACAGAACTATCGGTTATCGATATCTGCCAAGAAAATGAAGGGACTTGTGAGTACCTCTTTTTGTTTCTGTTGGAGACGAAAGTAACCATGATCATTTGGGATAGGATGAAGATGAGCTGCTTCGTGTATGCTATTTGGATCCTACTTACCATGTTATGCCTTGTGTACGCTCAAATCTGACTGGTTTTTATCTGATCATAATACTACTAGATTTTTATGACCACACTTCTCACCCAACCAGTTGAGTCAGGCTCACTTCATATATTTGTTTCGATATATATGTTCACACCAGGTATGCTTTGTGATGAGATGTGTGAGCTGCGTGTTTTTTGGATGATCTCTAATTGTTTTGCTTTCCAGAGTTGGAACTTGGAGGCAGGCAGGGAGGAGTGAGTTCAAACTTCGTGGATGATCTCTAATTGTGATCAATAGAAGTGGGTTCACATACTTGAAGAGCATATGTACCAAGATTTTTGTTCCTTTACTGTAACTCCAAAGAAGTATTTTTTAAAAATTTCCCGTGTCGAAAATCCACATTCCTCAAGAATACATACATGATCATATGATCTGCTCGAGATCCTTTTGTTACTTTTGTTTAATAAGCCTTCTTTTTTTACCAGAAAGACAGGATCATAGTTTTTCTTCAGAATTTCTTTTGTACGCGTAAATAGCATGCAACGTTACGGCATCTACGAAGTTGCTAAGATTTTTTTTTTTTTGAATCACGTCGCTAAGAGTTTGTTTGAAGTAGTAGTATTCAAAAGCAAAGCTTGCGGCAGACTGCATCGGGTGGCTGCAGCCTTTAGCGGACCGACAGGTGAACAGAGTGTGCATCGAGATACTTTAACGTTGTCGTCGTGGCCCCCTCAGACCTGGGCCCTTCTTCCCCGTACACCAACCAGCCATTCCAACTTCCAAGTGCTTGCAATTCCAGGCAACAACTATTGAAGCGACTGCGACAGCTTGTGCACATGAGGCTGGACAGGACACAGGATGGGTGGCAGATTGGCAACGCCTTTCACCACCTTCGGGCTTTGGAAACGTCCGTGGTCCGTTCGTTCTCGACCTGAAAAGAGCCTTTTCCCTTTTTCATTACGAAAATGCTCCAGGTCACGGTCACTCAAAAGTTAAACGCACCCTAATACCATGACGCTAAATTCTTTTATTCAACACGTCATCCCGTCCACTTTTAGCTAACGGTGTCAAACTGTGTTGGAAAATGTCTAAACTACCCTTAGGTCTGCTAGCATAAGTGTATGCGATCTTTTAATCTTGGCTGCAGATCCAGAGAGGAACGGTGCAGGTTCATTGCAGTATAAGTGTATTTCTAAAGTATTTCCGAATTTATTTTTCTAAAGGAAAATGGTTGTATAAGGTATAAGCATGACTTCACGGTGAGGTCATCAAGCTAGCAAGGCAGAGTTCCCTCTGCTGCTCGCTCCGGCCCACGCGCGGTGTTGCGCGCGTGGTGTTGTCACAGAAGCCAGCGAGGACGACAAGCCGCGTAGAGCTGTGCCACCCCGTCCGAGCCACCGACGCCACCGCGGTAGAGTTCGACATGCTCATGGACGTCTAGTTTGGCGACCCTAACGGGAACCACGTCGGCCCGGATCTCGGCTCCATGGTCTCCCCGCCTCCGCTAGCCTCGGGGACGACGCCACCGGCGGCGTCGACCTCACCTGCGAGAGGACCGTCCACGCCTGGATCGACTACCGTCCCTTCGGTTCCGGCGACGGGAAAGGCGGCGTCTTGGAGGTGTTCGTGTCCTACGCGCCCAAGCGTCTGCCTAGGCCCGTGTTGTCCGCGCCGCTCGACCTCGGGGAGCACGTCAAGGACGTCGTGTTCGTCGGATTCTCCGCCTCCACGCAAGGGAGCATAGAGACGCACGCCATCGAGCAGTGGAGCTTCACCACTGCGTCGCCTTCGCCATCCCCGCGTCCAGCACCCGCCGCGCGCGCCACCCGACTCTACCTTGGCACTCCCGCCTCCCGTCGGCCAACCCGATGCTCCCAAGAGTGACGACGACGGCGCCTTTGCCACCAGCTTCCTCAATGGTTGCCGTGCCGGTCGGCTCGAACGCGCGGACACCATGAGCGCCCCCGCCCTGCCCGCGGTCGCACGGGCCGTCCACGGCGTCGGCGTCGCGGCCGCCGCCGCGTGCGCCCTGCCCCACGCCGCGAACGCGCGGACGCACGAGCGCCCCGCAGCCACACGGGCGCCGCCACGAGCGCCCCGCCCTGCCCCGCGGCCGTCCTCGGTGCCGGCGTAGCGACCGCCACTATGTGCGCCCTGCCCCACGCGGACGCGCGTGCCGTCCTCGATGCCAGCAGCGTGGCCGCCGCCGCGAGTGGTCCGCCCCACCCCAGCACGGGCAAGCTCCGCCCCGGCCACCACGGGCGCGCGTGGGCGAGCTCCGCCCCACGGCAACTGCGACAGTGCACGGACGAGCCTCCCTGGCCGCGTTCTTGAGGAGGAAGAAGGTGCCCGGGTCACTTACACTTGGCCCCACTGGACATAGAGAAAAAATTGGAAGGACAAGGTTGTGAGAGAAGGGTATTTTAGACTTTGTGACCGTTTAGGTCCACATGTCAGGGCTGTCAAACAGTAAAACCAGACGAAAGGTGAACGGAATGGCGTGAAGGACAAAAAAAAAAGTAGTGTCATGATATCCGGTGCGTTTGGACCTATATGCCTAAATAATCTTTCGTAATGGCACACGAGTAAAAGGCTCCTCTGAAAACTCTTGGCGCTGGTAGTGGCACGCAACACACACCACAATCCAAGTCCGGCACGCGGCCGGCGGCGTCTGCCCTATTACTTGGCTTATAATCCATACATTTTCAACGAACAAACAATATTTTTCTCTCACATCAAATCAGTCCACTGTACTTTGGCTTATTAGCCAAACTAACGGGGTGACTACCATCCCACCCCGAGATGGAAATGTGGAGCAAGAGAAAGAGGTAGAGGAAGGAGGCAGGCAGGGCACCTCGCCTGCCGCTGCTCCGGAGGATGCTCGCCCCATGCTGCGCTGTCGGCCCCTGTGCTGCGTCGTGCTCGACTGCTCGTGCGTACCATACCAAACTTATCAAGTGTGGTTGCCTGACATCATCACACGATCGACACCGTTGTCCGTCTCTGTTTTCGTACTCGTGTCGAGGTGGGGTGGCCAGGTTCGTGCGTGCGTGCGAAACCGCATGGTGTACCTGAGGTCCTGAACCCAGGAATGGGCAGGAGTGAGTGACCCAGTGCCATATAGGGATCCCTAGTGCCATACTGCCATTGCCCACTGGACAGATCTCACAGCACAGCATTGGCTCCTCAACTTCAGTAGAGACTGAAGCTGCACTTGCACACCTTCACTTCAGCCACAAACACATACTGCATTGGATCAGGAAAATAAATGGCGCGAAAGGGTGAAGCACTCCCCCCCCCCCCCCCCCCCCCACCCCCCCCCCAAAAAAAAAAAAAAACTCACTTTTCAATAAGTTAGACAGTTTTATGTAACCTGATCAAAGCTATACAAAAAAAACTAACATTTACGATGCCAAAACTGGCATCATTATGTTTATCATCAAATATATTTTTTCATACGATCTCTATTGAGAGTTTTTTTTTTAAAAAAAATTGAGAGCTATAAATGCTAATAGCATTTTCTATAAACTTCAACAACAACAGTAAAAACCACATCGTCATCGCATTGCGCGCTCTGTGATCTCCCGGTGTTTCTGTTCCCCCACATCACATTACAGTACAGTAGTGTATCGCACTTTGCGCGTCTCTCTATAATATCTGCGCCGCGCATGCATGCATGGTGTCATCTTTTTTCCAGAGTGCCGCGCACGCATTGCCCCCCTCACGGCCTCACCCCCTGCACTGCACTGCATGCGTTGGCATGAAAAGGCAGTAATTTTTCAGGATCGTCGACGTACATACAGCAGAAAGCAAACAAAGGTTCTGCCGTGCCTTTGTTCCATGGACACGGTCACGGAGGAGGGAAAAGTAGGTTTGGGGAAGGGTGAAAACTTGAAAAACACAGCTCTCACCGTCACCGTCCCTTCTGGCCTTCTCTGCGCCACCAGCTCTCGCGCTACTACTCTACTCCGATCGAACGTGCATGGCGCCACCTCGAGCAAGCATAAACCTTTGCTTTGCTTAATTACCACGGGCAAAAGGAACGAGCCATTGCAGCATCTGTAGCTGGACTACACATCTTCTGCCAAACACCTCTGCCTCTACAACTACATGTGCCCTAGCTAGCTTGTTCCTTATCTTCTAGACTGACACTGCCAGGAGCCAGGAGCAGCGACAAGAGCAAGGAACGAATCAGCTAGCTTTTTCAATTCGGTCTCAGATGGACATGTATGGATCCTCCATCCACCGCACTCGTGCTGTCTGCCTGCCTGCCTGAGACACGCCAACAGAAAACCCAACCCAACCGCACCAGCAGAATATAGGCCCCGTTTAGATCCAAATTTTTTTTTAGATTTTGGCTACTGTAGCACTTTCGTTTATATTTGGTAATTAATGTCTAATTATAGACTAATTAGGTTCAAAAGTTTCGTCTCGCGATTTCTTACCCAACTGTGCAATTTTTTTTTTTCATCTACATTTAGTACTCCATAAATATGCCGCAAGATTCGATGTAACGGATACTGCGCAAAATTTTTTGAAATCTAAACAGGCCCATATTCGATCCTCCGTCAGCAGAATGGAACCAAAGGTAGGCGTAGGCTCGTTCGACGCCTCCGTCCGATGAGTCTGACGGTGGATGACGTACGACAGCGAACCTTCCGTCGGCGAGAGCAAGACGACGCCATTGTATTGTATTGTATTGTACCTGTGGGATGGGTACGTCACCACACTCAGCACTGACATGCCCCCATTGCCCCTGCCTGCTCTGCGTAGCGTACGCTAATCCTAATTAACCCCGTGGTTGTTGAGACATCGGTGGCGCGCTGATGGAGTATATATTGCTACTTTTGCTTTTGTATGTATTTGGATGGAAGGAAGAAAATGACGGTGGAGTGTTAGTGGTCACTGAACGAGATGAGAGATCTCAGTGTCACTGACTGTCTGTGTCTGCATCTGCATCTGTCTATCCTTATTAGCAGAGAAGGCAGAGAGAGCAGGCGCGCCGTGCGGTTTCAGGAATTAAATCGTACGCGTGTGTGTGCCCTGGGCGCGAGGAAACCTGCTGACACTGATCTGTTGTCTCTACTCTAAGTGCGTGATTAGCAGCTGGGTCACCTCGTCGTGTAGACGAATTGCGATGATGGCCACTGGATCGATCAGGGACGCTGTGTATTTGGGTGTACAGGCACAGGCCACCACAAGGGAGGAAGGCAGGCATGCTCCTCGTTGTTTTTCTGATCTGTTCATGTTCAGCACTGTCCCCTGGCTGACCCGTAGCAGATGCAGGAGCAGATGCGTGCCTTGTGGACAAGAGAAAGAGGAGCCCTCTGCATCTATCTGCATCATCCCTTGTGGTGGAGTACGTGGAGACGGAGTGCTGCTGGGCTGCAACTGCAATGTAGGAGCAGCAGCTAGCTACGGCCTACGGTAGGCGAGACGTTCAGTCAGGTTCAAGCATACGATGCTTTCCGTCCGGTGCGCTGCTGCGATCCTGCTCTAGCTAGTGGTATCGCGACGTGGACGCACGTACCACTCCTCCCTCCTCCATGATATAGCCCTGCTACACCTACATACATATATACAGTAATAAGTATACAAAGCAACATGGCAACTCTGACCGGCCGTCGTGCAGAGTCCGATCCGAGTGGGCATGATCATCTAGTCCATGGCAACGAACGTGGCATCGTCATCGCAGCCGCGAGCGCGGTTTTGGCGTCATTAGGAGGGTGAGTGCGTCGTGAGTGATGATGCTTATTCCGTTCGCCGTCATATGATGGCGCACCGCCACCAACCATGCGCGGTGCCGTCCGTCCGTGTCCGTGTGTGCGCTCTGCGTCGTACGCGGCCCGCTCGGCAGCTAGCTTATTCGTCCTCCTTGACCCCTTGCCCTGGCCCCTCAGTCCCTCACCGTCGCCGGCGCTTCGGCTACCGCGACCGCACGGGGCCGGCAGCCCGGCACGGGAGGGTACTCAATCGCAAACAACCGTCCGTCCTCCACGCAGAGCCTTGGTAGTCGACGGCTAGCGAGGTTGTTGCCCACTAGTATATAATAAGGAAAATACATGCTGTTTGGTTCTCTAAAATCCCCCCCTCCCCCTCCCCCCACCACACACAAAACAGGCTGGTTGATTTCTAGGTTGATAAATTTGGCTAGTGCTGGTTTATTGCGTGAGGAAAACACTGTTGGCTGGCTGATAAGCCATGGCTGAAACCAACAAGCCTGGCTAAAACCAACAAGCGAACAGGCTGAAAATTAGCTTTACACAAGTTTAATGGGTGTTATTTGCTCCCATTTTCAGTTCCATGCACAGAGCGTTATCTGATTCCATTTCCACTTACATTGCTGTTCATTGAACCAAACAGTACCATAATATTTCTTTGTTCGAAATTATAAGTCAATTTGACTTCTCCAGGTATTGTTTTTGCTAAGCACCTAAATATACCTTATATCTAGATACATAATAAAAGTTATATATCTAGGTTACCATAACAACTTACATCCTGAAGAGAGGGTGTACAACTAAAAATTACATTTGGCCAAATTTTTTGGACAAGTAGTCAAATTCTAGCTTGTCAAGTTCGATGTAACAAATACAATAAGCATACTGTTATATTGGGGTGGTACCGTATCATAATATCATAGGTACAGTAGTAGATTACACTGCAGTTTTCTTCTTTAGAATTTGGCAAATGACAAAGCAAATAATATTGCCAAACTACTATTCATAGACTGCCAAAAACAGTGCGCTTTCTTTGTCAGAGAAATGCTCCTCTACAAGTTCGGAATGAAATCCAAAAAAAAAAAACCAACCAAACCTATTGCAAAATGCTACAATAACCTCACAAAAGTAATAAAATCCAGCCATCTCAAGACACTTATGGGGATTGCTAATTTGGGGCTGTTCAACTGGTATTAAAGCCAGTTGATAAGTTAGCGAACATACAGGAGCCAAAATGCTGGCTCTGGCCCGTAGCCACCACTTCATCTGACATCGTGGACGGCACAGCTAACTAACGTGGTACGCCATTGCACTGTGCATCAGTTAATCAACCTACTCATTGGTTGGTTTTAACCCAGACTTATCAGTTATGAAATAGTATTTTCTCTCATAACAAATCAACATCAGCCAAATTTATCAACCCAGAAATCGACCACCGAATAACGTGAATAACTGGAGGCCGGAGAAGAAGATGCAGTAGACCGAAGCAGCCATTAATCTCTCTCCTTTTGTTATTTTATTTAAAAAGAGATCCTCTCTCCTTTTTCCTTTCTATCTGCAAATTCAGTGGGCTCCACACATGGGCACAAAAAAAAAAAACATTCTTTTGCCCCGGACTTAGTACTAACAGCTAACCGCCCCAGAAAACTCCAAAAAAACCTGGCGCCAAATCATCCAGCCCCAAACGCCCAAATCTCGTTACTTTACATTACATCACGAAAACGACCAAAATTGTTCTTTTTTTATAAGAGCAAAAACAACCAAGGAGAGCAGCAGTAGTACGAGTGAGAGAGAAGAAGTGAGAGAGGGAGAAAGCCAGAAAGGCGTCGTCCTCTCTCCTCTCTTTTCTCTCCCCTCCCTCCCTCCAATCCGGCAACCCCGTCTCCTCTCTCTCTCTCTCCCACCCCACCTCACGCAGGCGGCATTAATGGATTCCGCAGCCGCGGCCACCTCCCTCCACCCCCGCATCCTCCCGGCCGTGGCGAGAACCCTAACGTGACGCGCTCCCCCCGCACGGATCCTCCTCTTTCCACGGCGCCGTTCGCTCCGGGTGCACGTCGGGGGAGAAAAGAAAAGGTCGCTGCTTGGGGAGCTCCACGGCGAGGGTGGCGCGGCGGCCCAATGCGGCTCGATCCAGATTGCTCTGCGCCGCGATTTGCCTCGGGTTGGGCTCCGGCTCCGTGAGTCCCCGCGCCGTTGACCCCGCTGCTGCTGCCGTTGCCGCCGCCGCCTCGGAAAGGTTGGATCTTTATGTCGTTCTGTGCCTTTTGTGTGGGCGGCCTGTGGATTCTTGGAGTGGTTTGTGCTTGGGACTACCTGCATTCTGGTTAAATTCGTAGAAGGTCGCTGGTAGGATAGGACGCGGGAGTCAGCTCTTGGTCGGAATCTTTTGGTTTTCTGCGGGTTTTCCTGGGTCAAATTCGGGATGAAGATTTGGTTCTGGGAGCAGAGCTGTCTTGATTAGCTACCTTTACCTGCATTTGGGCGAAATGGTTTAGTTCTCTTGTATTCTGTTGATTCTTTGTGTTTACACGAGGTGTTGTATTCGCAGGTTTGTTTAGGTGGTGAGGAGAAATGGATGTGGAGAAACCTGCTTCCAAGGGGCATGGTTTCTTTTCCCTCTTCGATTGGGGAAAGAAGTCTAAGAAGCGCATGTTGGTTGGGAGCACGAGCAGTTCTCCAATTCTGAGTAAGAAATTTTGCAATAGGAGTCCAGTGATTGCTGTGCACAAGGTACATTTTTTACAAGGGGTCGGGCTAAATTTGTATCCTGATTTTTCTTTGCAGAGAATGCTGGAGATGGGAAGGATATTGATGATAGTACACCAAGTACACCGGTCAAATTCGGTGCGTTCTTTTGCCCCTATTTATTTCCCTGTGCCGTCCAGTGTGTTGCTTATCTCAGAGTCCTGAATATACTATGATTTTGTGTATTCCACAGATCCTTGAAGACGCCCCAAGCTTGAAGGAAAGCAGTGAACATAGCTGCTCATCTTCAGTAATTGATGAAGAAGCTCAGTCAAGAAGGAGTCCGACGGTTGTTGCTAGGCTTATGGGTTTGGATTCTATGCCTGCGGCAAGCTCACCTGAATCCAATCCCGTGCCATTAACCGTGCAACCACCTTTGCAAACCAACATCCATGAGGATTTGATTGGCAGAAGTTATGTTGGTAGTCCCCTTAAGATGCCGGGTAGTCCTATTGATCGGTATAAAATGGAAGCACTGCCTCCAAGACTTGCCAAGAGGACACTATCTGTTGCACAGTATAAGTTGTTGTCTCCCATGAAAAACCCTAACCATATATCCAGCAGGAATGCTGCTGATATAATGGAAGCAGCATCGAGGATCATCAGGCCTGGAGTAGAAAATATCAGTTCGTACAGAGTTCATGATGTTGGGAGTCCAAATGCTGCACGTGCCTACAATCCAGAAGAGATCATAGGAATCCAACAAAGGTCACAGAAGCTTAATGAAGCAATGAGGAAACGTGATGGTCCTGCATCTTTTAGGCCGCCAAGTGGAAAACCTTCAGATGGAAGATTGAGAGGTTCGGAGGGTGCCTTGTCTTCCAGTATCTCACAGTCAAATGGATGTGCTCCAGTTGGTCCAAAGGTCAAACCCGGTAATAGATTAGACGCTGCTCGAGCTATGCATGTCCAAGAAAAAGGGGGCATGAGAAAAGGTGGTAGAAAGCTTGAAACTCGCAAGAACCCTGAAAATAGCATGGCTGAAAGAACTAGGTTGAACCGGCAAAAGGATAGTAACCAAATGGGCACAACAAGTTCATCCAGTGTGCCTGTGCCAAACAACAGAAAACAGAATGCTACGGGCACCAAACATAAGGTGAATTCAAACCCAGCAACCCCTAGTAGACAACGGAGCAATATTCACCAAATAAATGCCAATCCCAGAAAGGTGAGGGCGGCCAGCACATTTGCTGGAAACAGTAGTCAAGGTAGCAGAAAGGTGGACTTGCAGCCAAATGCTCATGCAAATGTAAGAAATAGTTCTATACCCAAAGCAATACCGAAGCCAAGAAGATTACAAGACAGGAGAGTGTACTCTGATACAAGCCAGTCAAGTGATAGTATTCATTCTGACAGAAGCCAGAGGCGGGTTCGACACAATATTGTGATTGATGAGCAATCATCTTTTTCAACAAACAAAAGAAAATCAGCACTGAGATTGTTTCATTTACATTTACCTCACCAGTTGATAAGTCACTACATGGCACCCACTTCCCCAATCATTCATTGGAAAAACAATTTATGGGGAATCTGAGCGCTGTGTCAACTTCAAGCAATACATCAAACACTAAACTTGATGTCATTGATGGTGATTTTTTGGGACTCCTATTGGAGCAGAAATTGAGAGAGTTGACGTCTGGTGTGAGATCGCCCTACACTAAGCCAGCCAAAGGTGTCCAAGTGCACCACACTTCAACAGCTTTGGAAGATATGGCATCAGCATGTGAAACATCTAGCATTGCTTCTACTGATTATGATAGGGAGTCATTACAGTCTTTCAGTGATGGAAAAGCTACTCTCCCCCAGACAGATCTTTCTACTAGAAGTGTCCAGGTATGGCATGACAGAGACTCTGGTGCACCTCTTTCAGTCAGATCCTTTTGTCAGCACCATCTCTTGCATATTAAGTTGCTAGTTCTGAGCATATGATGTTTGCTAGTTGTTACTATATCAGATCAGAGTAAACTTGAAAGGGAATTACTTTATGTTAGTTTAGGCATGGGAATTTCTCTCCATATAAGGTACACATTTTATAACACACGTGTTTAGTTTTCTTGTATTGGAAGTTTGGAAAGACTTTTTTTTTTGTGAACGAAGTTTGGAAAGGTTTTGACTATACAGTAGGCAGTTGCTCATAATACATCAAAATATACATATATTTTATTCCTGCACTAAAGAGAGGCCCATCCCCCGTATTGCTCATCAGAAAGAAGAGCTATGGAGTGATAGTCTGTTCCTGACTTGTGCGCCAGATAATGGCAAATGACTTTTGCTCATAGTCATAAGCAGTTCATATGGTAAATCCTTCATTTTTCACTAAAATTAGGTGCATACTCCGTATATTCTATTTTCAGTATAATCAGGTGCATGTCTTACTTTTTCTTATAATTAGATCCCTTTTTCCATCTATTCTAACTGAGGATGCAAATAATGAGATCAGAGTGAAGTTAGAAGCAGTGACTTAATGCCATAGATCCTTATATTTGAAGGGAACTCAAACTTTATCATACTGGATTAAGAGTTGAACAGTCTTATTTTGTTGCTAAAAATCTGTAGATTGACACCGATATAAAGAGGACTTTGTCGGTATTAATGTATACATAACAGGTTCAACATTAATCTTTATGCTAA
>NW_027097964.1:0-26323 GCF_019320115.1 Miscanthus floridulus | reverse complement strand
CCGACTTGAAGGACGACAACGGCGACGTTCTCACCAACACTTGGAACATCGAACAGTTACGTCGTTTCTTCCCCTAAAAAATTAGCTTACCATTTTTTACTTACTTAACGTTTGCTACTATAAAGCACCCCAGCCCGAAACACTTTTGACCTAGGTCACTCGGGGCTCCATGGGGGTGTATAAAACCCTCTTTTTCATATGATAAGGTAAATACCTTTTTACCCAAACGAAAGGCTAGTCCGTTCTTAATTACTTACGTAACTTTGCTTTAAATATTCCGATAGATCGCACCCCGCCTCTACCTATGGTTACGAGTAGTTGAGCTTCATGGGCCATGCCAGGCTCTTAAGGTTGCCACCTACAGGACGAACAGCAGGTGTGAAAAAGAAAGAATAAAAAACAAATTATGGTAAGGTAAAATAAGGAATGGACAGGACAAGCTTTTCCGAATGAAGTAATTCCATCACAAAAACAATGTTGTTGTATTCATTGAAACACAAAAAACGCTTTACACAGGTGGCTCCCCCATGACATTATTTTTTACATGTGCTAAGTACTTCTACTCTAAATCTTTACTACGGTGGCAACCGGCAAGGGTAGAGGTGCTCATCCTCTGACTGGTGACGTTCGGCTCAGAGGGTAGGGCGACGTATGCTTCCGACCGGGCTCTCCACTCCATCTATAGGTTGGGTGGCCCTCCCCTGGCTGGCATGTGCCTTAGCATGTTAGCAAGGTGAGCATCCATCACCCACTGCGCAGAGACTTGCTCGGCGAGAAACCACCAACTATGAATGTGGCAGCGCAAGCTCCCCGAGCGAGTGGATGTCCTCCGTGCTCCAGCCGTCGGCGTACCCACTGCAGATGGCAGCAAAGTCCAGCTCTGGATGGTGTGTCGCCACCGAAGTAGGACCCCCGATGTATTGTAGAACAACCCATCAGTGATGAGGGCCCGAACCTCATCCGGGACCTCCTCCAGTCGGATGGGGCGTGCTGGTGCTCAGCGCGACCCAAACATCTCCGAGATGATGACCTAGGTGACAATGCAGAGCTGGTCAAGCTCCCCCTCGAGAGCACATCGCTCTTCAAGGGACTTGGCCAGTGCCTCCGCACTTCGACCCATCATCGCATTGGCTGTTTCTAGGTCCTTCTCCAGCAACTCCACCCTTCCGCCAAGCTTTGGAAAAAGGACGACAAGCTCAGAGGCAAGGGAAAGGAAAAAACCAATACATCAACCACAAGTGAAATAGGTACATACTGAGGCGAGTGTTCTCAAGGATGGAAAGTCCATCTTTAGTCGAGTCACCCGCTCGTGCAGCCAAGCGTTCGACTCCTCCTTCCCAGCATCTAGCCCTAGAGCGCGAGCACTTCCTGCCGACCTCCGACTAGGCCTTCCACTCTACCTCTAGGGCCTCCAGGGAACTCTAGAGCGCCGCCCCAGTGTCCGTCAGGGACCTTTGTGCTGCCTCAGTCTCCGCCTGGTGGGCCTTGTCATGGCGAGCCCCCATTCGGCGGCGGTCGCCCGCTCCACGCGGAGCACTTCCGCCACCGCGCCTTGGTAGCCTCGGCTGCCTGGTCTTGAGACTCACGGCGGGTGGACTCCAGCTGGTGCTCGAGCTCGGTGACCCACCGTGATGCTGCGACCTCCCGCTCCATCCAGGCGTGCTCCACCCAGAGGAAACGAGACTTGCGGCATGACATCCCCTCCAAGCCCTGTAAAGCAAGGAGGGTAACATGCTGAAGCAACCAGCAAGAAACCAAGGAATCAAGGACAAATGTAGAGAACTTACCTCTGTGACATGGGGCAGGTCAATCGTAACCACCTGATCGATGGATTTGACCCGCTCCAAGGCCTCCACAAGCCTCGCCCTAGTTTTGGGCGAGATCGGACTCCATCGCCAGTAAGCTCTCCCCTAAGAAGTGCCAGAGCACCACCTCCTCATCATCGCCGAGGATGAACCAAGCCTTCCTTGGGTCACCGAGGCAGGGCCACACTAGATTACGGCTCACCCCGAACCCCACTAGAAGGCCCAGCCGATGACCAGACCACCGCCAGCTCTTGTAATGGCGCCGATGGCTCCACCTTGTCACCTGCTTTTGCCGTCGGAGGGGATCTCCACCACCTTGTTTTCATAGGCCATCGGTAGACATTCCAACCATCTGGCCCATCCGCATCTCCCCCTGGCACCTCTACGCTTGACCGGGAGGGTGAGCCGTGTGGCCGTCCGCCCAGCGAGGCAGGGAGCCCCGTCTCCCTCCTATTCTATCGCAGCCAGTGGGGGAAGAGCCTTAAGGGTCACCTCCAACCCAACCACCACCGTGGTCATCGGGATCGCCGCCAACCACCGTTGTCGCCACCGTCGCCATACTTGCGACACCTATGAAGGCATCGCCCTCGGAGGGGAAGGACACACCGCCACCCCTGCTCTCCCCCACCACTCGTCACAGCATGCTACAAGGTGGGCCTCCACTCCTCCTGCATGGAAGTTGGGGCAACGCTCAACCCCATCAACATCTGGCCCCTATCAAAGGAACAGATCAGTCGCTCAAAAACTCAACTGTGAGATCAAAAAGAAACAAAGAAAACATACCAAGACGCAAGCGGCAGGGCTCCAAAGCCCTGACCCATTGGCAATGGGCCCACCAGATGGGGACCACTCATGGGTTGTGACCTGTGCCCCCTAACTTCCACCGCAGGTGGAGTCCGATCTGCCCGGCTCCCGATCGGCCCGCAAATCGCTGTTACCTCTGGCTCGGGGCGCGTCGACTGGAGCAGTTGGCGGGGCATCCCCCCGTTGTGGGTCACATGCTAGCGCTGGGCCCGATGACGCATGGGTGTGAGGCCGCTCCTCCAACTGCCTGGCCCTGCCCTGTCGTGCCCAGAGCAGGTAGGGACAAGGCCGACGACGCCTCCGAAGAGCGCGGCGACCGCATCCGCTTCGCCTCCCGCTCACCAACAGCGTCTGAGCTCACAGCATGCTTACTAAGCACGGGAACATCACCGTGCCTCTCCGCCTCATGCCCACCGCTGGTAGATGTGGCCACAGGATCGTGACACACCACCAAAGTCATGACCTCTCGGCCCCTCATGTTCTCAAAAGAGCTCGTGTCGTCCCCCACCTCCATGGGGTCCTCCGACTCAAGCTTCGACTCGACGTCGCTCCTTTTTTTCCCTAGCCCGCACACGCCGGGCGATCTCCATCTCCTTCTCATGCTTCCACTGAGCCTTCTCAGCTTTTTTCTTCTTCCTCTCAACCGCCGCCTCCTTCAGGGCGGCTTGCCGGGCCATGCCCTCCGGCCCCTTCAGAAGATGTGGCCGGGACTTGTAAGCTCCGAGTCCCTACGAAACAGGCGACATGAAATCAAGAATACAGGGGAATGGGATCAAAAGGGACACGAAATAAGGAAAGGAGAACGTACCAGTTTGGACAGCTTCGAAGCGTTGAGAGCTTCGGGCTTTCCATCGAGGGTCTCTTTGGCCTTCAGTCGCAGCACCCGGTCAAGTCGGCTCCAGACTTCGTCGCTCGCCAACTCCATGCGTGGTCGGAGTCCATCGGGCTATTATACATACACATTGGCCATGTCCTCTCCGCCAGCGGAGTGACCCGATGGTGAAAGAAGATGTGGAACACCCACACCCCGTCGAGGCCCCTACATCACCAGCTTCTCGAGCTCCTCCCTGATGATCTCCAGCTTCTTATTCTCCTAGCTGGAAGGGCCCCACGACTAACTATCCTGCCTATCCGGCCTTCTACCGGTGAACGACAGGAATGGCACCTCCACCGGGTTCCTGATGTAGAACCACTCCCCATGCCACCCCCTGTTAGAGTTGTAGGGGGTGTATGCGGGGGTAGATGCCTGACGCGCTCAGTTTCTTCTACAGTGCGAAGCCTCCCACTAGCGTGATCCTGAGCGGCTTCCCCACCGACAAAGCTTGCCTAGAGAACATCCGCCAGAAGAAGTCCATGTGCAGCTCCATCCCAAGGAAGGCCTCGCACATAGTGACAAATCCGGCGATGTGCAGCACCCCAGTTAGATTGAGGTGCTGCAGCTCCAGGCCCCACTCATTGAGGAGCCCATGTAGGAACCAGTGCGCGGGGTATCCCAACCTACGCTCATGGAAGGTGAGGAAGGAGACAACCTCGATGGCCCGAGGCTATGGGAAATCCTCCCCGCAGGAGCCCTCCAGTGCGCCACCTTTTTCCATGACAGCACCCCCTTCTCGGCGAAGGCGGCCAACACCGACTCAGTCATGACGGATGACCTCCAGCTCGACATTGTACTCCAGATTCGCGAACGGATCTGTAAGTTTCTCCTCTCCCTCGCTCTCTCCTCTCGCACGAACGCTCTTGGCGAGAAGGAAGAAGGAAGAGAGGCGGTAGATGGGGAATAGGCGAAGGAACAGGACGAAAGCCCTCTCCGTTCCCCTATTTAGGAAGGAGGCACAGTGGTTGGGGAAAGGCGAACGCCAAGGGCATAAAACCCTCTCCCTTCCCCCATTCAATGTAGATGGGATACGACAGGATGCGCCCTGACCGATGGGACGCACCCTGCCCGATGAGACGGCGCCTAGTCAGACGGGACGTCGCCTAGGCATGGCCCACCACTACCACATGCCGGCCATAGGAAACTAGGCGCAACTGTGCGCAGGTGGCTCTCTGCCTTCCTAGGCAGGACCAACGGGCCTCCTGAGTCGATTGAACGGCTCAGGCGAATGCCGAGAGATAGGTAAGGAGTAGAGGGATGCCCCATGTGGGCCATGCTGACTCCGTCATGAACGATGAGAGCGGATCTTGGTCGGACATATCCGATTGGAGCTCCTCAAACCCCATCACTCGAGTCATCAAGGTAACATTACCAAACCCCCACTATTTCTTTATATGATCATTCATTCATCAGCTATCATTCATACATTCATACACAGATTCACACATTCATTCATACAAATCATTCATTCATCCCATACATCTGAAGCATCGCATATGCAGTTAAATGCATCATAATGCTCCATGTTGCGTCACGAAGGGGCAGTTGCCTCATTCAACATGAGCAATGACCGACTGAGGTTCAAAGGCTGGCCCACAAAGGGCTTGAGGCCACCTCACATCAAATAGAGCTAGGGGAGAAAATATAGATGAGCCCCGAGCGGCCCTCACCCAGTCTGCTCCGAAGTAGACAGGATCATCTCAACCTTCTCGTTCGATCCAAACCTCAAGCCAAGCCCACAGAATCTCCATCGAGGGGAGGCCAGCGGGCCACCCGGGTCGGTCTCTGAAACGACCCAGGCATATATTGGGACGTGGGTTAAGGAGCAGTGGAATGCCACATGAGGGCTATGCCAACCCCGTCATGAATGACAGACCCAGATTCCACTCGAACGTGCCCATTAGCGAGCTCATCGAGCGCGTCACTTGAGCCATCAAGGCAAGCGACATTAGCTCAGCCCCTCCGGTTGTGGAAACCACGGACGGGGTAACACACGAAACTTAACCGACCCCTACCGAGCCTAATGGGGCTTAGGGACTCCACCTCACCCAATCCCTTGTTCTGACCAGAGCCTGGATCTGCGATTCCACCTCACCCGATCCCTCCGCACGTACGACGCCTAGATCCATGACTCTAGCTTGCCCGATCCCTCGTTGTGCCCAGTGCCTGGATCTACGATTCCGCCTCACCTGATCCCTCAGCATGTCCGATGCCTAGATCCATGACTCTGGCTCGCCCGATCCCTCGTTGCGCCCAGCGCTTGGATCTGCGATTCTAAATCGCCCGATCCCTCAGCACGTCCGACGCCTGGATCCATGACTTTGGCTCACCTGATCCCTCGTTGCGCCCAGTGCCTGGATCCGCAAGTCTGACTCACCCGATCCCTCAGCACATCCGACGCCTGGATCTGCGACTCTGGGCTCGCCCGATCCCTCATTATGCCCAGTGCCTAGATTCACGATTCTGCCTCGCCCGATCCCTTGGCACGTCCGATGCCTGGATCCACGACTCTAGGCTCGCCCGATCCCTCATTGCGCCCAGTGCCTGGATTCATGATTCTGGCTTGCCCAATCCCTCAGCATGTCCGATGCTTGGATCGACGACTCTGGCTCACCCGATCCCTCGTTGCGCCCAGCGCCTTGATCCACAATTCCGACTCGCCCGATCCCTCGGCACGTCTGACGCCTGGATCCATGACTCTAGCTTGCCCGATCCCTCATTGCGCCCAGCACTTGGATCCGCGACTCTAACTCACCCGATCCCTCGGCACGTCCGACTCCTAGATCCACGACTTCAGCTCGCCCGATCCCTCATTGCGCCCAGCGCCTGGATCCACAACTCTGACTCGCCTGATCCATCGACCATGACCAAATACCTAGGACCGCGCTCCTAGAAATGATGGGTCAGAAACTAGAAAGAAGAGGCTATGGCCGCCAAGGTGCACACACACGCCCGCTGACAAAACCCCCTAGGTGATTCTTCCCGAATCACCCGAGGGCTCGGGGGCTACACCTATGGGTGCGCTCGCACGCACCCACTGTCGAAAACAAAAAATTCCCCCGCTGGCAACACGAAAAAACCCCCAGGCAATTCTACCCAAATCGCCCAGGGGCTCAGGGGGCTACACCCGCGGGTGCGCTCGTGCACACCCACCGTCAAGATGAAAAAAAACCCCAGACGATTCTACCCGAATCGCCCGGGGGCTCAAGGGCTCCTATCGGGTTCATAAACCCAAGGTCCCTCATGGACCTACTTCCTAGCAAAGGCTCAGCCCAATAGATGATGTTGCAAATGACGCGCAACTCCTGGGCCGGCCCAAAAATACCTAAATTGATAGGCTAGAAGAGTGATCCGGTCTCCGATTGGAAGGCCTGGCCAAGGAGGAACAGTGCTCGCTTCTGACTCTGGCCCACCTCTCTGACCGGAAGGCCTCGCTTCTGACTCCGGCCTACCTCTTCGACCGGAAGGCCTGGCCAACACCGCTTTTGACTCGACTGGCGCAGTCGGAGCCAACAGGAACCAACCAACCAACTGGGGACGCCCGCTTGGTGAGGACCAGGAAACGGGGGGAGCAAGTAAAGCAGGATGCTCAAGCCAACCGCAATACCGAGGATCATACCCTATACACCTGCAGGATAGTACCGACAGGGCATGTCAAAAGGGTACCCTGCAACCTTCTAGGCACATCAGAACCCAAGCCATGTTGTAGGTGCTGATGTTTTGCCCTACAGTGTTATGGGCGTCATCAATCCTGATACCAGGCAAACACGGTAGAGACTCCCCACATTCCTCTAGGCATCAACAGTGTTGTGGGCGCCGTCATTTACCATACATGGTGAATACGGTAAGACCTCCCACATGCGTCTGACAACAATGGTGTTGTGGGCGCCTACCATCATCTTATACCCGACGGCATGGGCAACAAGACTCAGTAGCATACGTACTCTCTATCACTTGTAAAGGTTGTCCCCTTCATCTATAAAAGGGGACACACTCTCTCCCAACACAGAGGATCAGTTCACTCACATCAATTCACCGTCTGCTAGCTTTAGACACTCTAAAGCTACATAGAGCTCATGCTCGAATACTTAGTGCACGTAGGAGCTCCTGTCACTCTCAGCAATTCAGTCTAGAGTCCGATTGGACCTCTTGCACCCCCCATCTTACTCCCTTCCATTTGTAACCCCACAGCAAACTTCGAGCACCTAGGCTTAGGAATAAAGTCACCGACCGACTCAAACTGGACATAAGGCACGTTGCTGCAACTAGTATAAACTCTGTGTCATTGAGTGCTAGGCCACATCCGATCACAACGTACGACAAAACTACAAATATTTACGTGTCGGTCACTTTCTGCACCGACAACTACCATCTAGGGAAAGCCAATGTTGTAACAGATGCACTTAGTCAGAAATCTCATTGCAACACTTTGGAAGCATTGTTGGAAGATGGATTTAATTTGTTACATCCTGTTGTACTACACAATATCACTATCAGTTGTTCACTTGAGAGCAAAATCATAGAACTGCAGAAGACAGATGTAGGTATATCGCACATCAAGAGAAAGATGCAAGAACAAGAAACCAAGCATTTCAGATTAGATGAAAGAGGTGTGCTTTGGTTTGGGGACCGACTTGTGGTACTGAAAGACCATGAGCTTAGAAATCAAATTTTAGATGAAGCTCATTCGTGCAAGTTGTCTATCCACCCGGGTAGTAGCAAGATGTATCAAGATTTGAAAACCCGTTTTTGGTGGGCTAAGATGAAGAAAGAGATCGTCGCCTATGTCGCTAGGTGTGATAATTGCAGTAGAGTAAAGGCTATTCATTTGAAATCTGTTGGGTTACTTCAGCCTTTGCCTATTCTAGGTTGGAAATGGGAGGAAATCAGTATGGACTTTATCACAGGCCTTCCAATGACATAGCAAGGTCACGATTCCATATGGGTCATTGTAGATCACCTCACCAAGTCAGCACATTTTATACCAGTTAACACAACATATCACATGGAGAAGTACGCTGAGTTGTACATTTCTCAGATCATGAGACTACATGGAATACCAAGGACTATAATCTTAGATCGAGGACCGTAGTTTATAGCTCGTTTCTAGGAACACTTGCACCAAGCTTTGGGGACTAAACTAATTAGAAGCTTAGCATACCATCCATAAACTTCTGGACAGACTGAGCGAGTGAACCAGATCTTAGAAGATTTGCTAAGAGCTTATGTTATATCTTCCAAGGGTTCATGGGAGAAATGGCTACCTTTAGCCGAGTTCTCCTACAATAACAGTTATCAAGCAAGCATCAAGATGGCTCCTTTTGAAGCCTTGTACGATAGGAAATGTAGAACTCCGTTGAATTGGATTGAGCCCGACGAGAGAAGATACTTTGGCATTGACCTTGTCATTGAAGCTGAAGAGCAAGTGCGCATTATCCAACAGCATATGAAAGCAGCTCAGTCAAGACAAAAGAGTTATGCTGATAAAAGAAGAAGACCACTGACTTTTGAAGTGGGAGACTATGTATACTTAAAAGTGTCACCCTTGAAAGGAGTACAGAGATTTGGAGTGAAAAGAAAGCTTGCGCCTAAATATGTAGGGCCATACAAGATTACTGAATGGAAAGGGAATGTTGCTTACAAGTTACAACTTCCCCTAGAGATGAGTGCCATATTCGATGTCTTCCATATTTCTCAGTTGAAGATATGTCTTCGAAGTGTTATCCTAAACACTAAACAATAAACAGTTGGTCACCTACCGTTTAGCCCATTATTCAGGCAAAACAGGTGTTTAAACGAGAAAACGGTCGTTTAAAACGGTCAAAACAACCGATTAAACAGAAACGGTGTACCACCATGTAGCGTTTAAACGGTGTGTAAATGGGCTAAATGGCCGTTTAGGTTAACAGTGGTCTTCGTATACCTGAGGAAGCCATTGCACCCACCAGCATTAAGCTCCAATCGGATTTGACTTATGAAGAGAAACCAATCCAAGTGTTAGAATAGATGGAAAGAGTAACCCGGAGTAAGGTTATTAAGTTCTACAAGGTGGTGTGGAATAACCACAGTGAACAAGATGCCACGTGGGAACGGGAGGATTATTTACGTGAGGTTTATCCCACCTTTTTCAAAGAATGGTAGGTCTTGCAAATCTTAGGACAAGATTTTATATAAGGGGGAGGGGCTGTAACACCCTAGGTGTTAGGCTTGCATAATTTGACTTGCATTGCATGAGCATAATCATCAAGCATTCATATATAAGCTTTTACATATGAAACATACAACTAAAACATATGAAACATGCTTTGTTATTTTATGTTTCCTTATATGTATGCATGTGATCATGTGTGAATAAGTGTAAATGGTTGATGTTGGTCACTAAAGCACCTTAGCTACACTTAGGATGACTAATGGAACAATGTTCATGTAGATCACTTTACATAATTAAGCTCCTAAGTGATGATATGCTTGTTGACCTAGGAAGTATTTTATGAAACCAATGTATGAAATGCTTGTGTGACCTTAAGAATACATTAAACATGTTTTGAATGTCATTATGAACAACTTTGGTACTCATGACTAGAGCTAGTTTGGTCTCTAAAACATAGATATAGTGTAAGTCATCATTTGAAAGTGGTATGTTTGACCTAGGTTGAACTATGTCATAGAGACTTTGCATGGATGTGTGAATTAAATCAAAGTTGTCGTATTTGAGTAGAGCAACAACTTTTATTTTTGGGTCATAGGCTAGTTCAGCTCCTAACATGCTTGAAATTGGCTCACAAGAATCAACCTTTCACTGTTTTTAGCAGTTAGGAAATTTTGCTAAGTCATTCGAACTGACAGTTTGACAGGCTCGACTTTGTGCTGATTTTTCTTCCTAACCATTGAGAATTATACTATGATGTCTTAAGCAACTTTGTAGCTGGTATGTAGATCTCCAACTCTTATTAAGGACTTGATCACTGACTCACCATCGTTTAGGAGTTAGAAAGGATCAAAATCGCGCTGTCAGGCTCGCCATCGGGCACTGACGAACGCATCGCGCACCGAGGTGGCTGATCGGGCGTAGCTTCTGGGCACCGTGTGGCTGCCACTAGCCGACGTCGAGCCCTCGCTGCAGCGCACTGGCACTCGATATCTAAGACCCCATGCACCCCCTCTCGCACTCACACGCTCACTCTCTCCCTCTCCTTCGCTCTCTCTCGCGTCCGCCGCAGAGAACCAAGAGCTGTCGAGCACCCGCACCACTCCGCCATCGCCTAGCACCTGCTCCACCGTGCCATTGCTGCCCTCCATCTAGCCCATAGCTTCACCGCATTCCCCTCTACCTCCTCGATGTGGTTGTAGCACCGGACGAGCTACGGTGAGGGCGAAATCGCAGTTCCCGCCCTCGCCGGAGATCTCGGCTTCCATGGCCGCCTCCACGGCGAGCTCGCCGCTGCTTGGCTTGCCTAGGCATTGCTTTTGATTCCTCGTGTTATTGCTTGGTCAGGGTGTAGGCTAGCTAGTGGCATGACCTCACTGTGAATAGATGCCTCGCCGACGCGGAACACGACACACAGCGCTGCCGCGCTCTCACCGCCGTGTCACTGTGCACGTAGGCAGAGCTCGTCGGAGCACCTCGCCTAGCCTATGTAGCAGCAATAGGGTCGCATCATCACCACGGAGCTCATGCGCTCCTCGCCTAGCTTCGTCGTGGCCTGCAACGGTAGGCGTACAGCAGCGCCGCGTCGCCGTGCCGCCATGGCCGGCGACGAGGTGGCTCATGTGCGTTCATGCCTCCACCACCTAGGTCAATCGATGTGGCTTTGTGAGTAGGTCATGTTGGTGTAGTCAGTTTCGCCGGAGTGCTCGCTGTCGGCGAGATAACGCCGGCCGACCACCGTGCTCTACTTCGGGTCACTGACGAGTGGACCCCGCTGACTCGTGGGTTCCCTCTGTCAGCGACTGCTATGTAGAGTTTCTGTTAATTCTTTCACAGATTTTTGTGCCAACTTTGAAAAATCATAAGTTGAGTTGTAGATGTCCATTTTTGGTGAACCAAATTTTGTTGTGTTCCTTGGGAAGTGTAGTATTTTATAAAAATATGAGATGTGCATATTCTAGTATTTTTATTGGTGAATAAAATATGACTAGATAAGTGCTTTTTGAATGCTTACAATTTTGTAAAATGTGTAACTTGAGCTAGGAATGTGACAAAATTGTGATTCCAATTTTTCTGGTCTTGTGTTGACATGCTCTAGCTAGGAAAAATATTAAACTTGCAGAAAACTTGATTGAAATATGATCTTTCTATTTATCTATTAATAAATGGTGTTTTCTGAGGGAAAATTATAGGAATAAAAATAAGTAACATATTGCGATGCAAATTTTTGTACAGTAGTATGGCACTAATATGAAGCTAGAAAATATATAATCTCTTGTTTGATACTTTTCTATAGGGTTAACTATTTTCACTAAAATAGACGTTGCTTGCTTGTCATTTTTGTAGAGAATGTTATGCATATACAAATGGTATGAAATTTTCACAGTAATCTATTGTGAGCACTAGGAAGCTACTGTAATTTTATGAGAATTTATTGTGCGCATTTGGTGTATGATTGTTATTTCCCCTAATTATTTAATTAAATTAATAAAGGCATTTAAGTAATTAAATTGTGATTTACCATGATGTTTTCTATGGAGCTTGCGATGCATAGTAACTGTTGATGTTCATAGTAAGGCTTAGAAGTAATTGGTTGTATGCAACTAATTAATTGTTACTGTATAATTCAAATAAGTGGTTGCATGTATAGTTTCGGTTGAGTGGATGATTTCATGTTGATAATGATCCTTGCTGTAAAACTTGTTAATAACAAAGTTGTAGATAACTTACTAATCTTCCTTGTGTTAAATTTTCATAGTCATAGGCCTTAGGGTTTAACAGTTTTGGCTATTAGAAGTTTGCTGTCCGAAATGTTTACCTCCTGGATAGATTTGATTAACTGAATTGTTTGACCTAGACAACTATTGAATCACCTTAAGAGTATTAAAATAAAGTTGTAGATAATTTCATAAGCTTTCCATAATGTCCACAACCATATAATTTCGATGTATATAACTCCAGTTATGGTTAAAACGAGTAGCTTCTATTTTGTAGTTCAGTAAATGAATTGCTGAAGTGTTTGCTTAAGTAATAGAGAAGAGGTATGCACCTACTCAGTAGCATAGGATGCACTTGTTATTAATTTAATACCATGCTGTGGAAAATACTTATGAGGATGCATTCATCATGTTTTATCGTATTATACGTGTCATCATACATGCATTCACAATATCTTATTCCATGATCATACATATAGGATCGACCGAGGAGATAACGTTGCTGGAATTCAATGAAGAAGAGGAAGGGGATCAGCAGGAGACTCCTCAAGCCATAGCTCCAGGAGAAGAGGAGTAGACTCCAGAAGAGCTCCCTGAGTGCCCTGATCACCGCCCCACCTCTTTCTTCAAAGGCAAGCCCTGGAGCATTCTAAGTCTCCTAGTGTTTTACAAAATACTACTTGAGTCCTTTATGTTTGATGCATTAGGTTATAAGAGTTGATTGGAAACACTTGATGCATGGAACTACCTTGTCTGGATTATACACCTTTAACCCTATGTAGGTCCAGGATAAAATATATGCTTAGCCATGCTTAGACCGGTAGAAGTCAGGTGATTTCCTATCACCTACAAGATATAGGTGGATACCGAAGCACGGTTGGCTATATTTTCTATCATGGAAAAGAACCATGGGGTAATGTAAATGGAGGCCAGGTGGAGTCTATGTGTAGGCTGACTCGTGTGATCCCATCTGTGCCGATCAAGGACCATACTGTTGTTGGAACTTCTGACAAGATTGAACACATGTCTATCACTTAGCTGGCCAGATAACTCGTTCCGACCACGAAGCCGAGTAGCTCAACTCAGGACGGGCCCTCCTCTATAAGAGTGCGCACTCTAGATGGTAGTAAGGATGTGTGGGGAGCCAGCCATGAGCCCAAGGGCAGGGTAGTCCTAATCGTCCTGGCAGTTGGTTGTCCCTGATTGTGCGGCGCTAGGCCAACCCGCGAAATGTGGACTTAAGTTGTACCAAAGGTGACCTAAGGTGATCGTTGATCTGTTCTGCCCAGGTTTGTGTTAGAAATAAATTCCCAGCTGGTTGAAATCAATTCGAATCGCCGTCTCTCCTGGATAGTGAGAAACTTGGCTAGGTCCAACATCGTAGTAACTGTATTGTGGAATGTGATTATTCGGATAAACATGGAATTACTACACCGGCTATGGTTACTATTGTATGCTCTTAAAATGATATACCACATGTTTAGCACAGGATAGTTGCTAATCTAGAGATGAATAGCTATAATTAACTTGATGACCTAAGTACAACTGTGTAACTGAGTTAATCGCTTTTTATGCAAAAATGTTGTCAAGCTACCTCCACTTATACAGCCTTGCATAATCCTTGGAGTCAATTTATTTTTGGTTTATGATGGGTAAGCCTAGCTGAGTACCTTCTCATACTCAGGGTTTTATTCCCATTGTTGCAGATGGTACCGTCTATCACGGCTATTGCAAGAATTGCTTCTATCCCACCATGGATGAGGAGTGAGCCTTGGGCATGCATCTTTAATAATCCTTCTATATGCTTTTGTGGATGGTGGTCATGTGTTGGCACTGTATTTGAACTATGTTGGCAAATGCTACTTTCAAAATTTAATTTGCTTCCGCTACTATCTATCGAACTTGGCTTGTAATAACTTTATTTCATACTCTGATGAAGGATTGTATCTGTGAACTTTATGTAATATGTGACATGTATGTTGAATCGTGTACAATCTTAATTGTATGTGGATCGTTTATCGAGACCCGTCGTGGTACTCGACAGACTACCAGGTTTATATGGGCTCAAGTATGATAGTGCGACCACTTGCGGGCTACCATTGTACTTGTGCTCTTATAAATTGGTTGGTTCTGCGACAACCGAGGCATCCCTCGAGGATGCCATGGACCAGTAGGATGAAGCACGTGATGTTGCTCTCCTCCTCTCGGCCAAGTACCAGCAAGCGTTACGCTGGTACCACAGCCGTCGAGTGCGAGGTTGGGCCTTCAACGTCGAAGACCTAGTGCTCCGCCTCCTCTAGAGCAACAAGGACCGCCACAAGCTCTATCCGCTGTGGGAGGGACCATACATCATCGTGGAGGTGCTCTGACCAGGCGCCTACAAATTCAAGACCATCGATGGCAAAGTCTTCGTCAATGCCTGGAACATCGAGTAGCTATGTCGCTTTTACCCCTTAATAACCACACACTTTCTCTTATCAGTTTCACTATCGAACTCCCCGACCTTTAGTGACACCCAACCCTAGCAACGATAGGGGGTCGGGCCTCACTCGGGGGCTAATAAGAGCGTACCTACCTAGTAGACATTCTCTATGCCTGACCCTTTCTCATGTTAAGACCCAAAGGCGAGGTTTGTAGAAATGAACCCTGAGTAAAACTGGTCCGACTATGCGAAACCTACGCCCTCGACGGCTATGGTGCCTTTGTTCACCAGCGTAATCAGAGTTTTTTTCCGCACCCCGGGCTTTTTGGCCTTAACCACGGCAAGAGTCAGCGCATGTCTAAGAGTATATCTACCTAGCAAACATTTCTCTGTGCCTGACCCCCTCTCATGTTGAGACCAAGAAGCTAGGTTTGTGGGAACAAGCGCTGAGTAAAACTGGTCGGACTACGAGAAACCTACGCCCCCGCGGCTACGGTACCTTTGCTCACCATCGTGATCAGAATTTGTTCACCCGCACTTCGAGCTTTTCAGCCTTAACGACAGAAAGGGTCAGAACGCACTAACTTTTTTTATACAAAAAAGGGGAGAAGGACTAAAAAGCTATTTTGCCATAACGAAATTTAAGAGCTTGTCCATTTATTGCAAGGTCATCGCCTGGCTTGGTTGCCTAACTAAACTCTTGCACGGGATGTTCTCATCCTCTATCTCCGTAGGTAAGTCCTGTCCTAGTAGGTCATATAAGTCGACCGGACGGCTTAGTTGCTGCCAAGGGATGGGTAGGGGCAGCAGGATGCCCCACGCGGGTTATGCCGACCCCGTCACAAACGACGGACCCGAATTCTGCTCGAACTTGTCTGGTAAGAGCTCCCCAAACCCATCACTCATGCCATCGAGGGTAAGTCCTATGCCCAAGCCAATCGAACGGCTCAGGCCGCTGCCGAGAGACGGGTTACCCTTAATTTACGCACATATTCTCGTATCAATTTCGCTATCGAGCTTCTGACCCCAGCAACGGCCAGGGGTCGGGCCTCGCTCGGGGGCTAGCAGGAGTGTCTATTCGGTAGACGTTCTCTATGCCTGACCCCTTCTCATGCCAAAACTAGAGGCAAGGTGTGCGGAAAATGGTCGGACTACGAGAAACCTACGCCGCAGTGGCTACGGCATTTTCACTCACTAGCGTGATCAGAGCTTTTATCTCCGCACCCTGAGCTTCAGCCCCACCATCCTAGGAAGGATTTGGAGAGGCCCACCTGCGGAATCTCCATCGAGGAGAGGCGGTAGGTCGTCCACAGCCGATCAGACGGCTCGGGTCATGGCCAAGAGACAGGTAATGAGCAGTGGGATACCCCATGCAGGTTATTCTAACTTCGTCATGAACAACAGACCTGGACCCCACATAGACATATCCAGTAAGAGCTCTCCGAACCCATCACTCGAGCCATCAAGGTAACTTTATTGACCCCCAACGGCGGAGCCACGTATTGGCCATAGAGGGCTCCGGCCCCCCTTGCCCCGTAAAAAAATGAGGGATATATGATGCGGATGTGCAAGTCCGCTAGCTAATTTAGCCCACCAGGTAATGGGCCACGTGCAAGCCTGCACTTGGGAGTTGGGACCCGGGCACCTAGGCCGTGGCATCAGTCAACATGAGCAAAATAATCCACGGAGTGACCGAGACGGCGGAGGCGACAAGCCAAAAGCCGAAGGTCGGAGCACTGGAGCTATCGTTGCCTCGAGCTGGAGTCCTTGGCAGCGGCGGCGGTGGCCTTCCTTGACTCGCTCGTCGGCGGTCGGCTGACCGGCCCCCGGCGGTTGGCGCGGCGGCGCCCCAACGCAGCAATGCCCAGGCAGCCAATAGCAGCCACGCTAGAATCTGTACCGTCAGAGTTAGGTCTTAGGTACGCTTCCTCTTGTTTCTCCTTTCTTTTTTCTAAACTCTTTAGATCCGTAGCCCATGTTGTCTAGAAGTGGCTGATTGAGTGATAATTTGTAACGATTGAGATCTCTCGTCCTTTGTTTGAGTGATAATAGTCTGTACATTTTTTCCTGTAGATACAAATGGGTAAAGAGAGACCCATTTCTTCATTTTTCAAGAAAAAAAGAGACGACAGACCTATTATTGAGCAACCATCGATTCCAGCAAACTTAGTTGAATTAGAACCAAGGCAATATGAATACCAAGCAGATGAAGGTGAATGTGAACCTATTGTATTTCGAGGAATTGAATTCCTACAACGAGATCCAGCATCATGCTGACAAATTTGGGAGTATCCAAGTAACCAGCAAGATGAAGTACGACGGGCATATTTGAATTAGGTCCAATGCAACCTAAACTTAAACATACAAGAGTTTTGGACGATAGGGTCATAAGCGCCATTTCCTGTACAATTGGTTTAGTGATTTTCCATCTTGGCTGGAGTACACAGAGAGCAATGGTCGTGCATATTATCTTCTTTGCCTTTGTGTCCAGCAAAAATATAAAGAAAAGAAGTGGCTTTGATGTCTTCACAGCACAAGGCTTTGACAGCTCAAGAAAGTTAATAATGGCAAAAATTGTGGATTCTTGGTTCACATAGGATCTGATCCTTGCTCAACACACAACAATGCAGTCACGGAATGTCATAAACCTGTTGAATCAACCAAATCATGTTAATAATATTATCGAGGTGGCTAGCAATCAAGAGAAAGAAAGAAATCGTCTACGCCTGAGAGCAATCAATTGCAGCTGTCAGGTGGTTAACATTTCAATCTTGTTCTTTTAGACACCATGATGAGACACCATCAGTCAAAAAATAGAGGGAACTTTGTTGAAATATTAAAACTTCTTGCTGAATTTAATCCTGAAATTGCAAGTGTTGTGTTAGAGAATGCTCCACAATTTGCAAAGTACACATCACCTGATATCCAAAAGGAAATCTTGAGTATTTTTTGCAATGAAAGTCAGGAAGCATATACATGAGGAAATCGGGGATGCATTGTTCTCTATTCTTGTGGATGAAACATTGATGTTGCCAAAAGAGAGCAAATGGCAATTTTTTTCAGATTTGTGGATAATGATGGTATTGTACAAGAACGGTTCTTTGACTTGATACATGTGAAGAACACCAAAGCACTAACATTGAAGAAAGAATTATCTTATCTATTGTCCAGCTATGCCTTTGATGTGCAGAACCTTTGAGGTCAAGGTTATGATGGCGCTAGCAACATGAAGGGAGAGTTAGGTAAATGGGGTTGCAAGCACTTTTTCTCAAAGAATGCCCTTATGCATATTATGTTCACTGCTATGCCCATCATCTACAACTTGCTCTTGTTGCTGCATCAAAGGATGTGGTTCCTGTTACCCAATTTTTCTAGAAATTGGTTTTTATTGTAAACACTGTTGACTCATCATCTAAGTGTTCATGATGAGCTCCATGACGCCCAATGGATGAACTTGCAAGCTTACTAGCTATTGATGAGGCTTGAGACAGGACAAGGAGCAAATCAAATCTGCTCTTCTAAAACATCCAGGATATACAAGGTGGGGTTCACACTTAGGTTCTATGCTAGCCTTATGGATTTGTTCAATCCTGTGAGTTCAGTTCTACAAAATTTAGCTTCTGACTCATCAGCTGGTGCAAACCGTGCCGATGGTGATACTGCTTTCAACTACTTGACATCTTTAGAGTTTGTATTTGTCCTGCTGATGATGAGAGAAATAATGGAGATCACAGAACAACTAGGTCAGGCTTTACAAAACAAAACACAAGACAAAGTGAATGCTACTCGACTTGTGCAATCCACAAAAGTTCTACTTGAAGAAATGAGATCAGATGATGGATGGGAAAATTTTATTTCTGGCATTGTTGAGTTATGTTTGGGTCATGAAATTGACATTCCAGATATGGAAGCAACATACATTATGCATGGTGGTCATGCTCGTCGTCAACCAGATCATTTTACCAATGACCGATATTTTCGAGTGGAGATATTTCGGGCAACAATTGATACTCAGCTAGCTAAATTGAACCTGAAGTTCAATGAGAAGGTGATGGACCTTTTGTCCATTAGCACTACATTAATACCAAAAAACATATTTCCATCTTTCAGTGCTAGTGAGATATGCAAAGTGGTTGAGAAGTACTACCCAACAGATTTCAACCAACAAGAGAAGCTTAGATTAGAGTATCAGTTGAAGCATTTTGTTGTTGATGCTTCCAACAGTGAAGAGCTAAAAAATATTACAACCATAGCTGAGCTATGTTGATGCCTTGTTGCCACAGGACACCATAGGACTTCTAACATGATCGATAGATGCTTCGTTCGGTTGCTGCTTACTCTTCCAGTTTCAACAGCTAGTGCTGAGCGTGTTTTTTTCTATCTTGAAGATCACTAAGACAAGACTATGAAACAAGATGGAAGATGAATTTCTTGCCAATAACTTGGTAGTACACATAGAAGGCGAGAACGCAAGAGACTACAACTATGAAGATATAATTACTGATATCCGGAATTTGAAGAAAAGAAAAGTGGACTTTTAACGAGTGCTAGTTCTAATTTCCAGAATTTGAAGAAAAGAAAAGTGGACTTTTAACGAGTGCTAGTTCTATGGGTTACTTGTCTTTTGGTATATATATATATATATATATAATATATATATATATATATATATATATATATATACTAATATGATACTGTAATGGGTATCCTATGGACAATAGACCATGGTCACCTGTGTTTTGTTAACTGTGACCTAATTATAGTAGTATAGAATTAAAACTTATTTCTATGGAACTTGTGTACATGTTGGTCAGTTAGTCTATATGGTCTGGATTTGACAAATGCCCCCCTGTATTTGGCTCCAAGCTCCGCCACTGCCGACCCCAACCTTTCTTTTTGGGTGCATTAACATTCATTCATCCATTCATTCATACATTCATCCATACATTCACCCATACATCCAAGCATTGCATATGCAATTGCTGCATCACAATGCTTCGCATAGCGTCATGAAGCGATAGTCATCTTATTTGATATGAGCGGCGACCGACCGAGGTTCGAAGGCCGACCCACGAAGGGCTAGAGGCCGCCTCGCGTCAAATAGAGCAGGGGAGAAAAGCCGAGATGAGCCCCAGCAGTCCTTGCCCGACCCCGCTCAGAAGTGGACAGGGACATGTTGACCTTTCTTGTTCAATCCTAACCTCGAACCAAGCCCATAGAATCTCCATTGAGGAGAGGCCAGCGGACACCTGAGTCGCTCTTTGAAGTGACACGAGCATCTATCGGGAGGCAGGTTAAGGAGCAATGGAATGCCACATGAGGGCTATGCTGACCCGTCAGTAGATGATGGACCCAGATTCCACTCGGACATGCCCGTTAGCGAGCTCAACGAGCGCGACACTTGAGCCAACGAGGCAAGTGTCGTTAGCTCAGCCCCTTTGGTTGCGGAAACCGAGGACTGGGTGATGCATGAAATTCGGCCGACCCCTACCGAGCCCCACGGGGCTCAGGGGCTCGAGACATCGAGCCTAAATTAGGAGTCCAACTGACCAGGGTTCGAAGGCCAGCCTACGAAGGGCCCGAGGCCGCCTTGAGTCGAATAGAGCCGGGGAGAAAACATGGATGAGCCCCAGGCCTTCGCCCGACCCGCTTAGAAGCAGATATCGTCATCTCAACCTTCTCATTCGATCCTAACCTCAAGCCAAGCCCACAGAATCCCCATTAAGGGGAGGCCATCGGGCCACCTAAGTCGCTCTCCGGAGCGACACAGGCATCTGCCGAGAGGCGGGTTAAGGAGCAGTGGCGAAGAAGTCCACAGCCACGATCGGTACCACCAATCGCTTAGGTTTCCTACCTCCGTAGCTCTGCCGTCATTGAGCCCGCATCCATCCAGCCCCACCTCCAATGGATCCATGGTGTTGTTCCGACATCACCTTCCAGCGCATGGAGGACTCGTTCATCGCGGACTTCTCC
This sequence comes from Miscanthus floridulus, assembly GCF_019320115.1. Taxonomy (NCBI): domain Eukaryota; kingdom Viridiplantae; phylum Streptophyta; class Magnoliopsida; order Poales; family Poaceae; genus Miscanthus; species Miscanthus floridulus. The sequence continues at coordinate 5,580 of NW_027097964.1, read as the reverse complement.
ACGCACGGACCTCGACCGAGGAGTGGCTGCTGCCCGGCGAGGAGGACTCGCCGTCACCGCCTAGTGGCTATGGGTGTCGTTCGCACACTTCCATGAGCGTGGGTTCACGACCCCTGCCCATAGATTTCTTCAGGGCTGCTGCACTACTACAAGATTGAGCTGCAGCATCTCAATCCCAATGGGAACCAGCACATGGCAGCATTCGTCACCCTATGTGAGGGATTCATAGGGATTAGCGCCCATTACGCGACTTTGGAGGTACTTCTTCGCCGTCACCCTCTAGAAGAAGAGGGAGAAAAGTGGTAGGCAGGAGCTACATATGCCAATGGGGTACGCCGGCATCCAACTCCAAAACAATTGGGTCGGCGAGTACCCACCCATGCGGCCCTCGATGTCCAACAAGGGGTGGCACTCATAGAGTTCACCGGGCGCCTGATCAAAGAGGCCCCAGAGTCGTGGAGGAAGTGGGGTGTCTTGGAGAATGGCCTAAAGGGGTCAGGCATCATCGGGGCCTACCACACAAGGAGGGTGGCACCGATGATGACGGCGTGCTCCCGCTATATGCGATGGCGTCCGAGGCATCGTTCGATGAAATGGCGCTCGCCGAGGGGACGCTCCCCAACTCCAAGATCACACAACGCATCAAGGAGGCGATGGAGCCTTTGCGGGATGACATGGGTGCCACCCTCGACTTCGTTTACCCGGTGCCGGGGCATCCTCCGATGCGGCCGGAGCTAGGCCACATCGTCTTTGTAAGTGTCCCTTTCTCTTGCCTTTTCTTCAATTGGTTTCCCGACCCCCTGATACTAACTTTGAGAGGGGCGGGCTAGCTGAGGTACCTCATCCTCATGGATCACCTGGCACCATTGCTGAGGGATTCGGCCGTGAGGACGGCAAATCATGCCGAGGGTGAGCGGCTGAGGAAGGCGGGAGGACAAGAAGAGGAAGAAGCAGCGAAAGTTGCAGGCACAGGAACGAGGGGAGGGCACTGATAGCGATGATGATGATGATGACGATGACGAGGCAGCCGATGACATTGAGTGGGACAACATAGAGAATGAGCATGCGCTAATAGGTATTGGTTCATCCTTGTAGGCGTTGGGACTCTTCTTGTCCCACGGAGGGGGGGGGTACGTGCGGGGAGCCAGCGGAGATGGTCCGTACCGTCGGCCTACCCCAAGAGCCAATAGGGGTGGGTGGCTCTGCTGTCACGCCCGAGGTGCTAGCGGAGGCGGGTGGCTCTGCCATCGTGCCCCAGGAACCAAGGGGAGCGAGCCCCTCTTCCCAGGAGCAGGGGCGGGCTCAAAATGGTCTCATTCTGATGAGGTGGAGCAAAGGTCGGGGGGTTCACCCCCAAATGCATCTACCACCCGACGGCGCTGAGGTGAGTTGTCACTCTATTTTTCTTGCTTTGGTCAGATTTCATCGTGACTTATGTTTTTTGTCCTTTGCAGCATCGACAGGCAGGGGAATCCTTTGGCGCTGGCGCCAAAAAAGAGCATCGCCCTCCAATCGAGGCAGCAACCGTCGGCTGGCGCCATGCCCATTTTGGGCAGGAGCAGCACCGGTGGGACCATGTTGCTGGCCTGTCGGGCGGCGCCCGTGGTGGTGCCTGTGCCCTTAGTGGGACGGGCGGACGCAAGCGTTAAGGGGTGCCCTTGGAGGTTGCGGAGCAGATAGTGATGGCTGCGATACCACTGCTGACAATAGGGTGGACGGGGCTACCGACCACGCTTGTGGCATAGACCGTGGCAGGCGCAATGTAGCTGGTCATGACCCTACCAATGCAGGTGGGAGGGTGGCAGCGGCTGTGACAGACGGGTCATAGCCAGGCATGATCGTAGTGGCGCCTAAGGCACCGAAGACCCGCACCGTCAGCAGCCCAAGCGACGGTGCCTGGCGTGGACGAATGGAGGGGGACGCGGCCGAGATGTCCTGGGTGGAGTATGGTGCTAGGAGAGGGGTTGGCGTCCGTACCGTTGACCCCTTCCGTCATCGGAGGGGGTGTCCCGGCGGGGATGTTACAGCGAGAGGGGTCGACGGTGCTTGGAGCCGGCGGAGAGTTGTCCTAGCCCTGACATCGGTGGGCAGGGACTCGCCTACGTGGGGTGAGCCCCTACTCTAGTGGACGAATCCATAGGATCTGGTGTCGACGCATTTCACCCTTGCCGATGACACCGAGAGCATGGAGCGGGAGAGCCTCGACGTAGGGCTCGGGTCTGTGCTCGAGGCCTGAACCACGCCACGGGCACCTTGTGCGATGTCGTCGTTCCCTCCGGCCTGGTATTGCTTGGTCCTGCTTCTTTCCTTATCTTCCTTTTTCTATTTTTTGTATCCTGATCATCGTCTTCCTACAGTCCATCAAAGCTCGTAGCCAGGGAAAGTCTCAGTTCCTTTGTCAATAGAAGGAGGCCTGGGACCACCTCATTGAGGAGGTGCGGCTACATGGGGAGGTAATAGCTCAGCTTGTTGCTGCCCAACAGAGGGTGCCCGAGATGAGTCCCCTCACCAAGCAGGTGGACAATCTTCGGTCGTGGGCGACCAAGGCCCGTCGAGATGCTGACGAGGCCGAGAAGGCATTCGAGGCCCTGTCGGCAAGGTCATGGAAGGACGACGAGGAAGCCGCCAGGTCAGGAAGGAGTGAGATGAGTTGCTCTAGAGGGATGCCAAGACCCGCCAGTGGGTCCTTGACCTTCTGGGCGAGGTTGAGAAGGAGAGGGACCTGAAGCTAGGGGCCTGAGGACGGAAACGAAACTCACGGCCCTGTAGAAGAAGGTGGACTAGATGCCAACGGTGGATCGCTCACGGCTGCGCAAGAGCCGGATGAGCGCTCCAAACCAGGAGAGGGGCCGCTCAGAATGCAGCGTGGCTCACGAGAAGTGTGATTAGGCTTTCCGAGAGTGTGACCGGCCTACCAAGAGCGAGACGATGTGTAGCAGAAGGTTAGCTCCCTCCAGGCCAAGCTCAAAAGTGCGACGACCCAAAGCTGGAAGTTGAGAGCGTTTCTGTCGGGCTAGCCATGGACCTTGCTAAGGTGAGGAGGAATCTATAGGCAGAGAGTGACGATCTTAGTAACCTGAGCACCGCCCTCGGAGTGGTCTGCGACGACCTTCAGGTGGTGTGGTCGGAGGGGACCAGCTCGCTTGTGGCTCATGCCGTCGAGATCACAGCTCAGGTGTGCCAGCTCGAGAGGAATGCTCTTCGCGCTAGGGTCAATTAGTCCTTCATGATTGCTCATTCTCATTATAGAGGCAGCATCAACCTAGAGACGATGAGCCACAGCTACATGCCTAGCTATGAGGTCCACGAGCTGGAGGAGATGGAAGCGGCGGTGGCTCCCCTTTCGCATGACCTGTGTGAACATGATAGAAGACGTAGTTCTCCCCTGGAGGGGTTAGTCAGTTAGATGGGTCGAATGATCATTCTTGTAATAAGCGGATAGGCTCCGACCCTTCTGTATCGTTTAAACAAACTTGTCATTTCATTTGATCAAATCTGTTTTTTGTTTCTTTTATGTGAGAAAAGGGGTTAATGCATTCTGACCCTTCCATTTGTTAAGACCATAGAGTTTGAGGTGTAGGAGGGAAACTCTAATCAGGATGGTAAGCAAGAATGCCATAGCCGCTAGGGCATAAGTTTCTTGCAATCCAACAAGCCTTACTCAGTCGTTCATTTCCACAAACCTTGCCGCTAGGTTTTAACGTGAGGAAAGGGTTGGGTATGGTGACTGTTTCAGAAAGGGTATATACCCTTATCAGCCCCCTAGTGAGACCCGACCCCTTGCCGTTGCTGGGGTCGGGTGTCACTAAAGATCGAGGAGAGGATAGTGAAACTAGTAGGAGAAAGTGTCTCTTGTATTAGAAATGTTACTCTTAGTTTTCGCATGTACCCCCTCCCTAGGATCTGAGCCAGCATTGTGTGACTGCGCATTTGGTCTCCTTGCAAGTCCAACTTTCCTCGAGCACCCACGTATAGCGGGGCCGGTCGAGTGTTAGCTCGTCTTTGTGGTCGTTACCCCGTTCGTGGTTTCTACAACCGGAGGGGTTGAGCTAACATCACTTGCCTCGATGGCTCGAGTGACGCGCTCGGTGAGCTTGCTAACAGGCATGTTCAAGTGGAATCAGGGTCCGTCGTTCATGATGGGGTTGGCATATCCCTCATGTGGCATTCCACTGCTCCTTAACCTGCCTCCCGACAGATGCCTGAGTTGCTCTGGAGAGCGACTCAGGTGGCTCGCTGCCCTCCCCTCGATGGAGATTCTGTGGGCTCAGCTCGAGGTTAGGATTGAATGAGTAGTTTGAGATGACCCTGTCTGCTTCCAAGCGGGTTGGGCGAAGGCCGCTGGGGCTCATCTGTGTTTCTCCCCTGGCTCTGTTTGACACGAGACAACCTCGAGCCCTTCACGGGCCGGCCTTCGAACCCCAGTTAGTTGGATTCCTGAGTTAGGGTCAGGAGGCTTGAGCCCCATTGGGCTTGATAGGGGTTGGCTGAATTTCATGTGTCACCCCATCCATGATTTCTGCAACCGGAGGGGCTAAGCTAACGACACTTGCCTCAATGGCTTGACTGTCGCACTCGGCGAGCTCGCTAATGGGCATGTCCGAGGGAATCTGGGTCAGTCATTTGTTGATAGGGTCGGCATAGCCGCATGAGGCATTCCACTGCTCCGTAACCCGCCTCCTGGTAGATGCCCGAGTCATTCTGAAGATCGGCTCATATGGCCCGCTGGCCTCTCCTCGATGGAGATTCTGTGGGCTTGGCTCGAGGTTAGGATTGAATGAGAAAAGTTGAGATGTCCCTGTCCGTTTCTGAGCAGGGTCAGGCAAGGGCCGCTAGGGCTCATCTATGTTTTCTCCTAGCTTGTTTGACACGAGGCACCCTCGAGCCCTTCGTGGGCCAGCCTTTGAACCCTGTTCTGTTGGATTCCCAAGTTAGGGTCGGGCGGCCCGAGCCCCCGAGCCCCATTGGGCTTGGTATGGGTTGGCCGAAGTTCATGTGTCACCCCATCCACAGTTTTGGCAACCGGAGGGGCTGAGTAACGGCACTTGCCTCGATGGCTCGAGTGTCGCGCTCGATGAGCTCGCTAACGGGTATGTCCGAGTAGAATCTAGGTCCGTCGTTCGCTAACAGGGTCGGCATAGTCCTCATGTGGCATTCCACTGCTCCTTAACCCACCTCCCGGTAGATGCCCGAGTCGTTCCAAAGACCGGCTCAAGTGGCCCGCTGGCCTTCCTCGATGGAGATTCTGTGGGCTTGGCTCGAGGTTAGGATCGAACGAGAAAGGTGGAGATGTCCCTGTATGCTTCTGAGTGGGGTCGGGCAAGGGCCGCTGGGGCTCATCTACGTTTTTCTCCCCTGGCTCTATTTCAAATGAGGTTGCCTCGAGCCCTTCATAGGCTGGCCATCGAACCTCACTCGGTCGCCGCTCATATCGAATGAGACGACTACCGCTTCGTGACACGACGTGAAGCGTTGTGATGCAGCAATTGCATATGCAATGCTTGGATGTATGGGATGAATGTATGGATGGATGTATGAATGAATGTATGAATGTATGTATGAATGTACGAATGAATGATC